>NC_064816.1:87980965-88029277 GCF_023721935.1 Panthera uncia | reverse complement strand
TGTGTGTGTGTGTATACACACACACACACACACACACACACATATATTTTAGTGGTGAATATCTACACTCCAGACACGGAGGATTGATTATCTAAGGCCTTTGTGTGTGCCACCTCTTTCCATAATTATGTGATGAACCACCGTATTCTTCTCAATCTAAATTCAGCCACCAACCCAGGAAAAGGGAAAATAGTGTTTTCAGTGCTGCTTTTCAGTCATAAATTTCAAATTATGTTTTAACAAAAGAGAAATCAATGCATAATGGTAAGGCTTCATGTTCAGCTACTGGGAAATAAGCAGAGATCCTGAAACAAAATAATGTCTATTATTACAAACATCCACCTGAAAAAGACCCAAGATATAGCTACATGATGTGATATTCCTCCTGATGGGGTTCAGGGCAGGCTGCCCCAAAATATGCCACACTGGCAATAGTGATTATTTTGATTTAAAGCTACTTAAGAAACAGCCAGAGAAAGAAAGTCACTCTGGCCCTCCTCTATGACCCTGAAAGTAGGAAATGGATCTTCCATGTGAAAGGTACCTTCCCTGTACCAGAAAATAAAGAGACATCCTCATCACCAGAGACAAGGAATTTAGGACTGAGATACTGTATAAACAAACCCTGTTACTTCTTCGCGAATTTACTATTCCAAGCCCAAACTTCTTTGTCTAGTCAATTCTTCACAAATTTATTGTTTCTTTGTCTAAAAGATATTAAAACTGTCTGCTCTGGTCACTTCTTTGAGTCTCATATTTCTATGAGCTCCCATATGTACAAAATTAAAATTTGAGTTTTTTCTGTTCATCTGTCTTGTGTCACTTTAATTAATAGACCAGCCAAAGAACCCAGAAAGAAAGAAAGGAAAAGATTCCCCCACCCTCCTCTATTCTCCCATGGCTCTATCTGGTTTTGGCTCTAATTTTAGGTTTCAGTATCAAATGAATTAGGCATTTGGGGAGAATGTTTTAATAAAATCTAAGCATTTCTCTTGCCTATCAAATAAAGAGAATGGACAAAAAAGAATCTATGAATATTCTATGCAGATGTACCAAGAAGTATAAAACTATGAGAGTTAACAGGGACTCCATAAATATTAAAAAACTTCAATGAAATGAAAGGAAGTTGAAGTGGGAACTAGGGATTGTACAGGACTAAAGGAATATTTCCCAAAGCTCTGTCAATCATATGTGGATCTTCTCATATGCAGATTCCTAGGCTGTGAGGAGTCAAACCAGGGCTGTGAAAGCCTATGAGGATGACTGGCAATCCAAACAGCAAGTAAAACACTTGTCATGGAGAGAGGCCAGAGATCAAGAAAACTGGGTTATTACAGTTCAAGAAGAGAGAACAAAACGATGTGGGGAAGAACACAAAACACGTAAAAAAGATATGTGCAATAGAAAGAGTACATAACTAAACATGGGAAGGGTTAAGAAAAATGCAAGAGGGAGCCTCTTTCCCTCCAATATACCTTGTTTTCATGTTGGAGCAATGGCACAGGATTCTCCCTTGGATCCTACCCTTCTGCCTATCTGAAGAAATGAGCTCACCTGGTTAGGAGCAATCCTGGTCCATGTTTCTGAAAGGTTTACAGTTAATCTTTTCAAAGTTTGTAAACACTAGGACTGCCTCTCTTTCCCTCCCTGCTCCAGACCAATGTGAATATAGAGATTGTAAGAAATCATATCTTCTCTACACACCCACATCTTCCCTAAATACCAAAGTCTAGACTTTCCAGGAGGAAATGGAGACAGGAAGACAAATAGGATCATTTGGCCTTCTCACTAAGGCATGGTGTTTTTCAACTGTCTTATCAGTAAGACAGTAATCCTTTTCTCTCCAAATTCCTGCCTATCTCTCAGTGTTTCCAAACTTGGGCAGGTCATGGGAAACCTGTTCCAAGCAAGGGCCTGAAAACAAAGGATGACCAAGCAATAAAAGTAATGGAAAGAAACAAAAGATATGCCTTTGATATTTGCTGAGTTTGAAGAAACAACAGCATATTCCATTGTAAAAACCCTACAACTCAAGGAATGGACGACTGGAGTACTGATTTGAACCCAGAGAAACAGTCAAGTAAAAAAAAACAACTGGCTTTGGGGCGCCTGGGTGCCTCAGTCGGTTGAGCTTCCGACTCCGGCTCAGGTCATGATCTCACAGTCTGTGAGTTCGAGCCCTACGTCAGGCTCTGTGCTGACAGCTCAGAGCCTGGAGCCTGCTTTGGATTGTGTCTCCCTCTCTCTCTGACCCTCCTCTGTTCACGCTCTATCTCTCTCTATCTCAAAAATAAATAAACATTAAAAAAAATTTTTTTAAACAACTGGCTTTAATTTTTTTCCTTAATTTTTTTTTCCTTAAAAAACAATGAATTGCCTGATTTTTTATTTAGAACATTAAGATTAGGAACTATTTCCCACTACTAAAGTGAATACATTGGATGTAATGATAACCAAGGTCTTGTTCAACCTAAACTTCTGACATTGATTTATTTTAATTCATTTAGGGGCACCTGGGTGGCTTGGTCGGTTAAGCGTCCGACTTCGGCTCAGGTCACGATCTCGCGGTCGGTGGGTTCGAGCCCCGCGTCGGGCTCTGTGCTGACAGCTCAGAGCCTGGAGCCTGTTTCAGATTCTGTGTCTCCCTCTCTCTGTGACCCTCCCCCGTTCATGCTCTGTCTCTCTCTGTCTCAAAAATAAATAAACGTTAAAAAAAAAAAATTTTAATTCATTTAAAAAGAGATCAGCTGAATGGAAGTATGAGCAAAGAGCCACTGAGGACAGTTCTGCGTGATGAGCACTGTTAACATAAGTATGCAGAAGAAATCTGTTTTGTTTATAGAGGAATCTCACACGTACCCAAAGGACAGCACCCCAGAATGGGTCTGGAAAGTTCTGGGGGAAGACAGCAAAATGGTGCTAACAGAGCAAGGATGTTTCCAAGAGAAATTTGTGGGAAAGCTGAGTCTGGAAGGGAAACAAAGACTGGAAGAAGGGAGGGCACTGTGGTGGGGCAGGGGTAAATTCCCAATGGCACAAGAAAGCACAAACTGAGAGAAGCATGAGAGGACGTGATCCCCTCAGGGTCCCCCAGGAAACTCAAGAACAGCTAGAGTAAAGCTGCATGAGACGGATACTGGAGTGAGAAAATAGGCACTCTCACAAGTTTCTAGTGAGAATATAAGTTGGTACTCCCTTTGACTCAGCAATTTTACTTCTAGAATTTATCCTACAGAAATAATTCTAAAGGTTCAAAAGAATATGTTTACATGACTTATGACAGTACCAGTTGTTACCACAAAAAAACTAAAAACAACCTAAATGGCCCTCAACAGAGAACTATTTAAGAAATTGCAGTAAATCCATCAAATAGTAAACTACACAGCCCTTCTAAAAAATGGGGCAGCTCTCTATACATTAATATGGTAACGTGGGGCGCCTGAGTGGCTCAGTTGGTTAAGCATCCAATTCCTGATTCCGGGTCAGGTCATGATCTCACAGTGGTGAGATCAAGCCTGGCATCAGGCTGCACTGGGCCTGGAGGCTCCTTAAGATTTTCTCTCTCTCTCTCTCTCTCTCTCTCTCTCTCTGTCTGCCCCTCCCCCTACCTTGTAAGCTTGCATGTGCTCTCTCTCTCTCAAACAAACAAACAAACAAAACAGAAACATATCCAAACATATTGCTAAGTGAGGAAGGAAATGTCAGAAGTGACTTTTAATACATTTAATATGCTAACATCTATGTAGAAAATACGCACAATTATATACGTAGGCATACCTCATTTTATTGTGCTTCAGAGATAATGCATTTTTTACAAATTGAATGTTTGTGGCAACTCTGCACTGAGCAAATCTGTCAGCTCCATTTTCCAACATCATTTTACAACTTTGTATGCCTCTGTCACATTTTGGCAATTCTTACAATATTTCAAATCTTTATCATTATTATTATTTTTGTTATGGTGATCTGTGATGAGTGATTATGACTCACTGAAAGCTCAGATGATGGTTAGCATATTTTAGCAATAAAGTATTTTTTAATTAGGATATGTATTTTTTTATTAGACACAATGCTATTTCACAGTTAGGAGACCCCCCCCCCCATATTGTAAATGTAACTTTTATGTGTGCTGGGAATCCAAAACCTTAATTTGATTCACTTTATTGCAATCCTTACTTTATTGCAGTGATCTGGAACCAACCCGCAAGATCTCTGAAGTCTCCCTGTATGTGTGTACGCATATTAGCATATGCATGTACAGACAGGCTACCTCAGAAAGGACACTCAGTAAATGTAATAATGAATGCTGCATAGAGGGGGAACTGGCCAGCTTTCTGGAGAACAGGGATGTAAAGGAAACTTTATTTTAAATTCTGCACCATGTGTCTGAATCATCTATTTAAAAATAAACATATTTTAATTCATAAAATAATTTAGCAATAAAATATGAAATTAACATCCAAGTATGGTTTTTAAAAATGTAAACATAATCCCATGTATTCAAAAGAATATGTGTACATCATTTATCACAGCACCATTTGTAGTAATAAAACACTGGAAGCCACCTAATGACCCTTAATAAAAAGAAAGCTTTTACATGAATGATGGCAGCTGAGGAGGAGTCTGAGGAGAGGGAGCATTCGTTCGGTGAGGGGAGATCTGAAAGAGCCAACCAAAGTGAAGAGCAATAGAGTTTAAAAGCAAACAGAACAGTTTAAGAGGGAGGAAGGAAATGGGAAAGTTAGGTTTTTTCCTCAGTTTACCCCAAGGAAAAGAAGTAATGCATGAGAGCATGAAAGACAGAGTAAACAAAGAAACTATCACAGAGGGCCTCAATTAGGTTGGAAAAAAAACATGCAAAATCATCAGAGTATGAAAATCGTATTGAAATTTCACGTATAGTGCTAAAGATTCTGAAAAAAATGCAATATTTGATAATCTGATCAAATGGCATCATTTAGGGGTTGGATTTGTTGTTGATGTTGTTGTTGTTGTTTTGTTTTTTGTTTTTTAGTAGCAAAGACCCAGGGTATTTGTTTGTTTTCATGGATACCCAGCTACCTTCTAAAGTTCAGAGTGAAGTGAGCAATGAGGACACTTCAAATGGTGGGCAGTAAATGGACCAAATGAATGATGAGTGAAACAAACACACCAAAGTTGCAATAAATGATATATTTGGAATAAGCTCAATTAACAGAGAGCTTCAGTTTCACATCTAGCAGGTTAAACCTCACCCAGACATATTCTGAATTTCAGTGGATATTTAAAAATGTCTTTTTCAAAGGCAAAGGTAAAAATCTAACAACTGATCATCTATGTCAAAATAAAAAGAACATGGTAACAACCTTATCCCATGACTCCCCCCCACTAGACACAATATGTCTGGTCTGGTAAAGCCCTTTCACTGGTCAACAGGAAATAATATTACATGAAGGGCCAAACTGGGATGCCTGGGTGGCTCAGTCGGTTATGTGTCTGACTCTTGATTTCAGCTCAGGTCATGATGTTGCAGTATGTGAGACTGAGGCTCACGTAGGGGTCTGCAACAACAGTGCTTGGGATTCTCTCTCTCCCTCTCTCTCTGCCCCTCCTCCTCAAGCATGTGCATGTGCTCGCTCTCTCTCAAAATAAACTTTAAAAAAAAAAGGGCCAAGTTAAAAGCCAAGATTCAGTATATCTTGTTAATAAATAAAAAAAGAAAACAAACTATTGGGGAGATATATCCATGTTCTTTTAATAGAAAAATCAGATAAGCTAAGGTTTTCTCTAACTCTGACTTCAATAACCATATCAAATCATTCAATCATCTTCTTTACCCAATTCCTTTTGTTGCTGTCATCTTATGATCTCTAGGACCGATTCTCGACATTTTTCTTCTGTTTCATGCTTTATAATTTTCTCAAATATTTAAATTATTATATTTAATAAATAAAAATCATTTGGAGACCAGAGATCTTAAACAAAAACTCGAAATTAAAACTGTTCTATATCTGTACTTGATCTATTTTATTTCTAAGTTCATCTTTTTTTTGTAAAGTATATATTACTATATCCTCTTTTGATAGCACTTCATATTTCAAAGTTTCTGCTACAAAAAGCATTTTATATAAAATACCATATTTCATCACCTAAAAATAACATCAAATATGGCCAAAAATAAAAGTTACATAGCATTCACCAACTCTAACCTTAGATTTCTCAATTTATGATCAATGTCACGACAGACAAATCCCATGCACTGCAGACTGTACTTATCCAAAGGGCACATAGAAGACTGTACTCAGAAAAGTTCTATTACAGATCTAATAAGATATCAGACCCTGGACAAGTTATTAAACCTCCATGGACTTCAGTATGAGATGAAAAATAATTTAACTCTTGGGGCGCCCGGGTGGCTCAGTTGGTTTAGCATCTGACTTCGGCTCAGGTCATGATCTCACAGTTCATGGGTTCGATCCCCACATCAGGCTCTGTGCTGACAACTCAGAGCCTGGAGCCTGCTTCAGATTCTGTGTCTCCCTCTCTCTGTGCCCCTCCCCCACTCACACTTTGTCTCTCTCTCAAAAATAAATAAACATTAAAAAAAATTGTTTTAAGGAAATAATTTAACCCCCTACTTTATAAATAAGAAAAGTGAGACTCAGAAAAGCTAAGGGATCTCTCAAGAAATGTAACCTGTCAGTAGCCATTAAAACTTGAGGTAGAATCCTCCAACAAGAACAAGTGACAGACTTTTTGGAAAAAGTAAGCTGGAACCTTCCTTCACACTAATACTTATATAGATCCTAAATGGGTTAAATCCTCAATTATTAGAAACAAAATGTTAAACGTAGTAGGAAAAAATGTGGATGACTGTTTCCTCAATGAAGAGACCGTTCTAAGATCAAAACCAAAACTAAAAAGAAAACTTTTAATAGATTTGGCTACATAAACACTTAAATAGTCCTTCTGACAAATAACACTAAACCCAGTTAATGAAAGTGACACTCAGGGGGTTAAAGAATGAAAGGAGAATTATTTGTAGAATAGATAGGGTGGCTGTAAGATGGAAACATAGATATTATTTGATCATTAATTATATGAATACCTACTAGTCATTTATTATATATTCTCCTGTGTGTCCAGACTTAATGATGACCCTGTATATCAAACAAACAGCTAATCAGTAAGAGAAAGGCAAACATCCCAACAGAAAATGGTTAGACTACACGAAGAAGTAATTCATAAAATGCCTACAAATGGCCAATAAACATTTCAAAAGATATATTCAATCTTTCCAGGATCAAAGAATAAAGAAAAGAATATTAAAATAAAAAAAAGTTTAACTTATCATAAGCGAGGACTTTAAAAAATTATTAAAGGTATAAAAACAGACTAATCTTGAAAGAGTAAATTGGTATACCTTGATAGAAGGCAGTTTGACAAAATGCATCATAAAGGTTGTATTATCAATCACCCAAGTGTCCCTCCTAAGAAGAGAGCCAAAGAAAATTTAAGTGGCCAAGAATACTAATACTCATATATTCACATTAGAAAAAATCTAAATATTCACTAATCCATTATTAAATAAATTACAGAACTATATACTGGCATACTATGTACATTAAATATGGATGTATTATTAACATAAAAATATTTATAAAATTAGATGAGTAAAAAAAAAAAAAACAGGTCACAGAACAGAACAAATACTATCTCTTTTTTACATGTAACAGGGAAAATAATTATTTTTTCTACAGTTGGCACCAGTCCAGAAATAGGCAGGACATGAGGAGAAAACATGGCCAGAAAAAAATTCCAGGAGACAGACATATTCAAGGAATGTCCATTTTTACTTTTGTTAAAATAAAATATCAAAAATACCTGCATTCCCATGTTCACTGCAGCATTATTTACAGCAGTCAAGACAGGGAAACAACCTAAATGGCCATCAATGGATGAAGGGATAAAAAAAGATGTGGAAAAAGTATACAATGGAATATTATTTGGCCATAAAACAAAAATGAAATCTTTCCATTTGCAACCACAATGATGGGTCATGAGGGCATTATGTAAGCAAAATAAGTCAAAGACAAATACTGCATGGTCTCACTTCAATGTGTAATATATGTTAAAAAAAAAAAAAAAAGCAAGTTGTCTCATTCCCATTTTTATCTTTTCATCTTTTTAAAAGTGTATTTAATGTTTTTCTTATGTATATGTACACATAAATTTGTTTAAGTGCATAGAGTTTATGCCTTCACTCACTTAATCCATTTATTTATAAACACACAGTGCCTCGCATATGTGTAATCTAAAATTTTACTATTAAAGAAATCTTTGTAAAAGACTCTACCATAATAAATGACAAAAAACATTTCCCTATAAATGTATTACAATCTCATATATTTTAATAAAATTGTTAAGAATTAAAATATTTAGAATATTGTTTTCATTTGCAAATATATGTAGTTAATAGTAAATAACACAAAACCATTAAAAAAGAAAAAAAGAAAAAAAGAAAAAAGACAATTCAACCATGCCTGCATGTTCAATTCTTAGGAAGATGCGAGAATTTAAAGGGCACTTGATCCCATGGAACTTCGAGTCTTGTTATGGAAACAAGAAAATAGAACAGAGCTCAATACAATGAATTACTGAGAACCACAATAAATGGAACTGACAGTAGGCACACAGAATCCACAAAGAGAAAACTCCCTGTGAATGAGAATAATCAAGCCAGGTTCATGAAAGTGTAAAACTTCATTCTCAGAATACAGTAGAACGTCAGCAAGTTGGAGAGAGGAAGAGAAGGCATTCCTCAAATGAGAGGAAAAAGAGAGTTGTAGCAAGGGAAAAATTTCAAGTGACCTCAGCGTAGTGAGATAAGCCTACCTATAGGTGAGGGTTCCAGTTGAGAGAGTAATACTACGAGCCAGCATTTGTGGAGGGTTCACTGTGTATCAGGCACTGGGTGAGGACTTTAAATGCATTAGTAGCTCACTGAAGTACATAACCCATCAGCAAGGCAGGTATCAACAAGATAGGAAGGCATGGAAAGAGCAGCCTAGAGAGGTCAAGCGACAAACCTAAAGCTGCCCAACTGGTCAAAGAGAGAGGCAAGCCCAAAGCTCCCCAGCTGGTCAGCAATACCACGGGATTCATTCCCAGGTAGATCCTGAGTCCACAGTCTGAACAACTACATTCCTCTATTACTAGAAAAGGGTAAAATCAGACTGCTAAGGGTTGTATCCTATAGCAACAATATGGCCAATGAACATAAACAGACAATTCAAGATGAAAGTCCTACTAAAAATAACCTAACTACAGTAGGTAAAAAGGATTAGCAGAGGAGACTCATGAAAAAAATATCTCCATTATATGAACAGAATGAATTTCTCCAACTCAGGGTAGATTCATGGAAAATTCCACAAATCCATCCATCTGTATACCAATTTGAGAACATCTAACAGAGTAGGTAATATGGTAGTTCATGAGCCTTCTAAAAAACCCATCATCCTTATAATCACAGATGATATGTAAATGAAATAGCCATAATCCAAAAGGGAAGAATAACTTCTGAGTTAATTTTAAATCACTTTCTTCAAATTATTCACTTACCAATTCCTTATTAAGAATTAAATTTCACTGTAATATCTGAGAGTTGTAAAGGGCAATTATATGATTACAGTTTTGACATACATTTAAAATATCTACTTTTTAATAGAATGCATATTGCTTAGCTCCCTATTTTAATTTCAAAAAGGAGTACTTCTCTTTGGATTTAATAGAAACCATACTGCAGTGATGAAAAGAATGGTATAGTTGATTTATATGATGCACATACATAAAAATAGATGAAAAGAAATATCTTTGATGCTAAGAATGAAATTATTTTCCCTGGGATCTCTTGTACTTTTAAGTGGTATGCATACCAATGAAAAACTCTCCACAATTTCCATCCACCACATTGACATGTGTAGATAGTAGATGCGCATGGAAGTATCCGAGATAATATAAATGCTCTTCTTAAGTATTTTGCATATACCTTTATTCAGTTTTTTCATTTGTTCAAATAGGAAATGAATGTAAATTTCTAAGTGTACTTTTTTTATATAATATAGAATGCTATACACTTTACCATGAAGAGTAGAACACTCCTTCCATTTAATAAAATAATGAACTGAATCACTCATTACTTTTCCAACAATTACTTCCCTGATATCTATGTTTAAGATAAGAAATGGCGGGGCTCCTGGGTGGCTCAGTTGGTTAAGCATCTGTATTCTTGATTTCGGCTCAGGTCATGATCTCACAGTTCATGAGTTCAAGCCCTGTGTTGGGCTCTGTGCTAACAGCACAGAGCCTGCTTGGGATTTTGTCTCTCTCTCTCTCTGCCCCTCCCTCGCTCTCTCTCCCTCTCCTCTCTCTAAAATATAAACATTAAAAAAAAAAAAGATAAGAAATGGCAATATCATTTGAAACTGAAGATTTGAAATATGCAGCTAGCATCAAAACATTCACGCAGAGAAGGGGTGCCTGGGTGGCTCAGTCAGTTGAGCGCCCGACTTCGGCTCAGGTCACGATCTCGTGGTCCGTGAGTTCGAGCCCCGTGTCAGGCTCTGGGCTGCCGGCTCGGAGCCTGGAGCCTGCTTCAGATTCTGTGTCTCCCTCTCTCTCTGACCCTCCCCCGTTCATGCTCTGTCTCTCTCTGTCTCAAAAATAAATAAACGTTAAAAAAAAAAAAAAAACATTCATGCAGAGAAAAAGAAAAACAGGTAAGCTACTTGAAAAGTGGCCACTATGCAGAGAAGTATGTTTTATTCACCTTTCTGCTACTGATAGCAACATTTTTTTCCTTCCACAACTTGGTATATCCCTTTCCTTAGAAAGTTATTAATATTGTCAAAATTAGATCTGGTATACCCAGGAAAGAGGAAGAAATATTGATGGATCACTAGGGCCTAAGACACATCAAACGCCTTGAGATTGGGTGAGAAGCACATTTTTAAATTTTTTTTTTTTTTCAACATTTTTTATTTATTTTTGGGACAGAGAGCGACAGAGCATGAACGGGGGAGGGGCAGAGAGAGAGGGAGACACAGAATCGGAAACAGGCTCCAGGCTCCGAGCCATCAGCCCAGAGCCTGACGCGGGGCTCGAACTCACGGACCGCGAGATCGTGACCTGGCTGAAGTCGGACGCTTAACCGACTGCGCCACCCAGGCGCCCCGAGAAGCACATTTTAATGACATTCAAGAACAAGATGTTATCTTGTGGATTCATATATCAAGGCTCCTTTAATTGAGGCAAAATGTCAACCTGACCAGAACAAGTTCAAGAAAGATTTGAATTGAAAGATGAATAAAAATACTGACTGAGCCCTGAAGCTTTTTTTTTTCCCTCTAAGAGAAAAGAAACATTAAGTCAATAAAGAGAAATGAAAACCAAATGTACAGGTGGGCAGAGATAAGCATATTAATTTCCAATTTTATTTTAAACTCCTTCAGATCAAGCACAGTGCTAAAGGGTCTACAGCAGAATAATCTATGAATATATATGTAAAAGACTGCTCCACATAATGGTCTTGATAGCTATAAGCAGCTCTAAATTAAAAAAAAAAAAAGTTAAGTCTTCAAGTGTCAGTATTTAACTTCATATCAGCTAAAGACTATATCAACAGAACCCACTAATTTGAAAATAATACCAAAGCTGACTTCTTCCTTTTGTTTCCTACAAAATCCTCTAGCTAAGATACCATATTTGTAAAAATCACGTAAAGTTTTGGATCCCAACCTCTGTAAAATGAAAGTAAGATTAAAAATCTTTCTTTCCTACAGCCAATTGAATAAATAGGCCAAAACTAGCAACAGGCTTCAATGTATGCAAAACGAATGCAAAACAGTGGCTCCCCGAAATAGATACTTTCTTCTTAGACTGGGGAAATGGTTTAGACACTAGAGCAAATAATGCAAGATAGATATGACTCAAAGAAAAGGTCTATCACCAATTTTAGCAACACAAGCAAAAAACAATTAACAACAAATCCCTATATATTTATGTAGAAACAGATGCTATTTATAAATATATTTTAGGAAACCAGAGCAGAAACACTATTCTTTTTATTCAAATAAGAAATCTACATTTTTATTTCTTTTAACAGATTTGCTCCTAAGAAAAATAACATTTCAAAAACACAGTTTGGCTCATACACACACAAAAGCAACTAAAACGAGGAGGAATGTTGTTCCTCCAAAGGTCAGAGGGTGAAGTAGGATGAAAGTAATAATTTGATTATTCACCAGAACCAATTATCCTTATCTGTGTGGACTGATAAAGACAGTCACCTCATATTTTTTTTTTCAACGTTTTTTATTTATTTTTGGGACAGAGAGAGAGACAGAGCATGAACGGGGGAGGGGCAGAGAGAGAGGGAGACACAGAATCGGAAACAGGCTCCAGGCTCCGAGCCATCAGCCCAGAGCCTGACGCGGGGCTCGAACTCACGGACCACGAGATCGTGACCTGGCTGAAGTCGGACGCTTAACCGACTGCGCCACCCAGGCGCCCCAACAGTCACCTCATATTACACCTTATGTAGGCTAGCTAGGGGAAAAGCATGTATAATTATCTAAAATTTTATAACAAAGAATAAGAGCAAAAAGTACTCACTGTATCTCACAATAAAAACACAGTTCCAAAAATTATCTTAAATTTCACATTCAAAGTCGGAAATATTTACTAAAAAGCATCAAAGACAGATTTTAGATACAATTAGTATAATGTAGATGAGTAAATATTAAAACATTTTCTAAGTCTGTTTTTTAAACTATCAATATGGATACATAATCAGTATTATTTTTCATTAACACCTACACATGCTAATGAAATTTTAAACTGGTATTTTATTGACACCACCTAAGTTAATATAACCATCTCAACTTCATCACTTAAATAATTAAAGGTGACACTCCTACCATCCTCACTTCCAACTATCCTATGGTAAGGAGTCTTCTAAGATGGTCCTTAGGATTCCCACCCCATGATGTACACATCCCACATAATCTTTTCCCCCTGGGTGTGGTGGAACTGTAAATATATTGGGATCTCACTCTCAAGATTATGCTACCTTGTATGGAAAAAGGATTTTGCAACTGTAATTGAGGTCCCTTAAGGCCAGCTTTGAGTTAAGGAAAAGGGAGAGCCTATGGAGTGGGTGTGACATAATCAGATGAGCCCTTAATCAGGTCAGAAAGCAGCAGCTCTCCCATAAGGACTAGAGACTAGAAAAAACACGTTATGAACTGTGAGTACTTGAGGGTGACCTCTAGGAGCCAAAAGGAGAGCAGACAACAGCTAACAAGAAAACAGGGACCTTCGTCATATAATCACAAGGAATTCTGACCTCTGCCAACAACCTAAATGAGCTTGGAAGAGAATCCCAAACCTCACATGCAATCACCTCCCCAGCCAGCACCTTCAGTCCACGTTGGTAGAGGACCCAGCAAATCTGAAAGTGGTCCCCCGACCTAGAGAAGCATTGAGATAAAAAAAAAAAAAAAATGTGTGTGGTTTTAAGTCACTGAATTTGAGCTAATTTGTTGCACAGCAATAAAAGAAAACTAACCCTAATCAAAATTCTAATTTTCTCTTCACCACATCATCTCCAACAGATATTTAATAAGCCGGGATGTCTGTAGAAGTAGTAGAGACACAGATACGTGAAAATCTTGAAAAGACCTATCCAGGGGAAAAGCTGATGAGTTTAGCAACAGATGTGTCGATCATGAAATGACTGCAGAACACCTGTCCATGGAGAGGTAGGCAAGAGAAAGTAGAGTTGTGGGGAGAAAACTCATCAAAGAGGTCAGGTTTAGGAAATATCTACAGAAACAGAGCTGAGCTCTGATGTACGTGGGAGAATAAAAAGGGCATTGACTCAGGCTGGGATACACCCACACTCAGAGAAAGAAGTTATATTAAAGAAGTAGAAAGGAAGGAGGAGTTGGTATTAGGAAAAGAGTTTTGAGGATGAGAGAATCAACCTTTTCGAGTACTTCCAGAGCAACCAAGGACCAAAAAGGTCACTAAATCAGAAGAACTAAAATATGTAAGTGGTAATGTGGGTGAAAGAAAATTCAGTAAAGTAACACTGGCAAAAACCAGATAGTGAGGAAATGAAAAGTAGTTCATTCTTTTTTCTTTTTTTAGACAGGCAATAAATACTGGATGATAACCACTATTGACCATTCCAAAAATGAAAATACACATAAACACAAAGAATAAAAAAAAAGAAAACAAAACAAAAAACACCTTTTGAGTATAATCCTATTATCTATTCCAGTCCTTAAATTCTTCAATATTTGGAAACAAAATCAGGTTCAGATTATAGCTATCCTGTGGGAAATCATTTGTCTTCTCATTTAGAATTCCTTCTCATTAACTTGATTATAGCCACCATCCTTTGAAGATCCAGAGTCCTGGGATAAAAATTTGGAACTGTCCAGTTGGATTAAGAAATGTACACACACAATTACTAGATAGAAAACCAAAGATGGATCTTTCTGTTTATGTGATTTTTTTGGAGCTTGCTTATAAATGGAAGTTCCAGTCTAAGTTTTCATGCAGGGATTTTATAGTTATGTCAATGAGTATGTCTGACAACCATAAGCCAACATTTTCTGAAATTTGTACTGTATGTTAAAATTTTTGACAGAATGAAGTAATTTTTTGTCATTTTTTTAATCCTAAGTCAAAATGAGCCAATTGTTCATGGAACTTGTCCCCTCTGGCCTATATTCTGTCCCACAGAATGTGACAGAATATACTTATCTCTCCATGAGACATGGGGAATGCTAAGTCATACTGGCCAGCAACTGAGCTAGGTCCCTGGGACACACACACAAATAAAAACAAGGCATTATCTGATTTCTCAAGACATAAAATAAAGTGGCTCACAACTCCAGAACATTTCCATGCCAGCTGAGATACATCACAATGCCCAATGGCCACAGGGTGAAAAAAAAAAAGCTGCTAATGAGGTACAATGTTCAGAATAAATTCATTACCTTTGGTTTTCCAAGCTGTCCAACAGTCATTTAAAATGTTCTCAGAACAATGACACAAAGTTTCCCACTGAAAGTCTTAAAGAGATGATATATATGATTATACCTTCCATACAAAATTAAAGAGAGCTAGTTTTATGAAAATTTTCCAGGAGAGAGGATGTACATGGAAGGGATGGGGAGCAGGGTAATCACCAAAAGCTTCTTGTAAAGGGAAAGATGGTGAGGAACTATCAAACCATTATTCTTCACTTACCATGACTGGGTTTAAAGGTCAACACCTACAGGCATGAAATAAGCTCTTAACAATAGGCAAAAAAAGAAACCAAACTAGACCTACCGGAAATTAGGCAGCAGACAGACTTAATGGAAACTAGAAAGCAGGTTGAAAAGAAAATCAATACATGTCCCTTAACCTTTCTCTCTCCTTTTTCTTTCTTTCAAATATGAATCTATGCTTCAGGTTTTCATTTTTCGCCCACATAATAAACACAGTAAAGAAAGGTAATTTGGCAGAAAACATGTGATGAAGCCAATAAAAAAAAAAATAGTACTCTAACACTGCAGCTATATATTTCCAAATTTTGAAAATATCTCAAGTTTACTATAATATTATTAAAAAAATGCTTCTACTCTTTAATCCATTAAATCCATTACTTATTTTTTAAGAAAATGATGTCAAAAAAGAAACATTCTAATATGCAAATATATATGCTCATAATAGTGTCATTTATAAAGTTCAAGACCAGAAATAACATGAATGTGAGTAAAATGTTAATTCTTTCGTAAATTATGGAACATCACTCAGATTTTATGTAGCCAAACTGGATGTGCAACACATGGAGATGTTTATGATAAATGTTCAATGAAATGGGTAGAAAACAAACTGTCACTAAGTATGATGACAATGAGAAGAAATACATGCAACCCCAATGGGAAAGGACAGGAAAGAAACGAAGTGGGAAAAACCAGTTGTTTTCTTTGGATGGTAAGATTTTGTAGGAGGATTTTCTTTTCTTTTTATTTCTTTTATTGTTGCCATAAATTGTGGACATCTTTTATAAAATAATCCTTCAAAAATGGGTAACTAAATCAAGAGAATTTTTCATGTTGTCCTAATTTACTTCTTATCCTTTAGGTGGAAAGAAGAGATGAGGAAGAACAGTTACTAAAATCAAAAGAAACTAAGGATGGGCTCAATTTATCCAGGGATTCATACATCAAAGGAGAGGAAACAGATATGGTATTGTCTATTCTCATGAACTGCTAAAGTCATGGTAAGGAAACTTTCTCATAGCTTTAGCCTGTGGTGGCTGTTTACACGGCTGATTGTACTGCTATGTACTGTTAATGTATCACAAGTATAATAAATTACAATAATGTGGTGATAAAATGAATTGCTACATTGAAACTGAGAATGTGAAAAATGCTTTATCTTTATTCCTTCTAGCATCTGTACCCAGCCCCAATTAGAACACTGCAGAAAAGAAAGGTATTATTAATTTTTCCCATTAAAAGAGTTAAAGAAAGAAAACATTTACCCTAGAGGATTTCTGAACTTTGGGAGGGGCAATAAACCTTGCATCAATTATAACTCTTGAGTCTTCCCATTCTTTCGTGAAGGTTTTTAGCAAATTTCCAAAAGAAAAAAAAGAGCATTATATGGAGAAAAGAGCAGTGAAGGCCTTTTGTATTCAAAATACCCATGCAAAAATTATTTCCAAATGTGTCATAAACATAAAACATAATGTGCTACTTATTTTTCATTTGCATTCATATTTAATTTTACCAGCTAGTCAGCAACTTAAAAGCCTTCTGCAAAAATAAAGATTATATGGCAATTATACTTAAGTATTATCTACTTGACATTCTTCTATGGAAAGACCAAGACCATGTGGAGATAAAACAGATCCATATTTTTCCAGACTTTGTGACTTTATAGCTAAAATAGAACAAGCAATTTAATTCTTAGCTTATTGAGTACAGAGGATGGTATTCTGGTTACTAATTCAACCCCAGAATTTTCTGACACATGTATACACTAACTCATTGTGTTAGGCCAGCCCAGCAACCCTGCCCCCTTACTCAGGTAAGAATATGCCTCTCCTTCCTTTGAGAAATGGCTGCACCATTGAATGAACCAACTGGCAATCATGGGGTAAGCAGGAGGCATTATCCCATGGTCCAACAATTAGACATGCGAACCAAGCAAAGCAAAAGAAGCTCTTTCCCTGGATTTTTATATATTTTTAAGTAAAAAAAAAAAAAAAAAAAAAAAAAAAAAAGAGATGTTTTCTATTTATTTGCTGGCTGGAATGTTATAAGTCTGGATCTTTCCATAACTACAGTGTCTTCTCAGCAGGAAGAAAAACTGAATTAAAAGAGAATGAGGCCAACACAGAAAAAGAGCCAAGAAATAAAACTGAAGAGGCCTAATACAACTGTGATCCTGGATCTAGCCATACCTGAAGCCAGTCCACCTCCATTGTTCCCACTATAACTCATATAAATAAAAATAAATAAATTCCCTGTTTTGTAGCCAGAGTCATAAACAAAAGAAAAGTGAAATGAGTAGAAGTAAAAGACTGATTCATCTAATCTAGCCTAACAATGCTTTAACACAATGTAACAAGAATTATATTGATCCACTGATTGTTTAAGGAGTTTGTATGTACCTCATGAAAGAAACAAATTCCCTTAAACACTGTTAGAAAATCATATCTTGAGCTCACTCAGTTATTTTTCAGTATTAAATTAAAATTGTTTTCTTAGAAAAATATTTGGCTAGAGGACAGAATACATAAAGCAGGAATCCAAATATGACAAACCTTGAAATCATTCACATAAAAGAACAATAATTTAATGATAAAAATCTTAAATATGAGTGTACTTAATTTGTCAAGTCTACTTACAGCTATGATGAAAATCAATAACAATTTTTACACAACAGAACATACTATAAAACATACTATAACATTTCTGGATAATTTTATGTGGAAAGAAAAACAGTATACAACTTTTTCATTGATCCAAATCCTCCTTCCTATCACCTAACCAAAAGATTTTTCTCTTGCTTAAATCCAAACAAAATCTTCTCAATGAACATAAATCATCCTATTAGCTGGCCACAGCAAGAACTGTGGACCAGGATCACCCTGTTTTATATTTCAAGAATCCTGTAGCACGCACGAATTCATTGCACTGGAGAATTTTCGCTTGCAAGTTACTGAGAGCATTGAATTTCAATGTCATGAAATGTCTGGTATTATTCACTTTGTCCAGGCTACTGAACCCTAAAAATGCAGAGGTCACATTAGAAACATGTAATGAAAGGAAGAAGAAATTCCAAATAAATCAAACTTCCTTTCAGACCAATGTTTGTAGTCTTACGACACAAAGACCTCTGTGAAAATTTGATGAAAGCCATGGCCCTGCTCTCCTAAAAAATTCACATGTTAAATGCAATTTCAGGGGTTCCTAAAAATCAGTGTCCATCCATGAACAGTAAGTAGGTTAGGAAACTGTGTTTTGGATCCACTGAAAAGTCTGTTTAAGAAAAAAAAATGCTATAATCACTTGTCTCAAAAGAACCAATATATTTTTACATGTTTTATTTCTAAGCCAGATCACTAATAAAAAACACAAGGCAACAATATAAAAATTTAACCTATTTAGCATTTTTAAAGCCAAGATGGACTGTACAAAGCACCCAGAACAGGATGTGTCATATTATCTTACATGACCCTAAGCAAAAGTTTGGCACACATCAGGAGATCCTTCCCTGCAACAAGATTTGCACTACGAAAATTTGAAATTTGTAAAAATAATCCCTACCCCTCAGTTTACTTAGGGAATAACAAGGCTTAAGATCTCTGGAAAAGAAGCCCTGGTAAATGGTTGCTTTTGCACTGGGGACCTGGGGAACTGGGTGCTGGGGCAAGAGAGAGTCTTTTCCCCATATATCTTTTGTGCTAGATATCTTCTATTTGCTCCTGGGAATCCATGTGCCACCTTGCCCGTACCCCAGGAAGCTGACCTATATGGTTAACATCAAGGGTTTCCTGTCCTCTGGCTGAGATAGACAATGGAAAGCAGGACAGATCAGTGGGAGGGAGAAGAATGAGGACAGAGTATTTATTCCCTGGTTCTCTCATGAAAGGTCTCCTGGAGTTGGCTGTCTCTCTGCAGGAGGTTATGGCTTCTCTCAAGGACAACTCTACCTTAGTCCTAGTACCCACTCGCTTTAGTTCTAGTACCCATACCCTCCCTTCATCCCTAACTAGGCTAGTACTTCCAGCCTAGTTCTAGTTCTAGTACCTTAGTCCTAGTACCCCACTCCCTCCCCTCATCCCTAACCAGGCTAGTACGAACAGCCAGGTTACTGCATTAGCCTTTGGAGTCCCCCCTACCCCCCATGCTTTTGTAAATGGTTTCACTGTAAAGAAACTCTCCTGGAATAATCCTATTTTTAATGCCACCTATTCCCTTCAGAGCCCTTGACTGATTCACTCTTCTTCATATTTGAAATTATATATATATGAATACAAAATAAATTTTAAATTTTAAAAAATGTATGTTTTCTTATAGTAAATATATCTGCAGGACTTGGTGACTACCGGGGCCTCCTGCTTTAGGAGGCAGAGGGAAGGGTCAAAGATTTCATGAGAATTCACCGAATATCAGCAGTAAATTTCAGCAGTACTACTAAGGTAGGCTGAGATAGTGAGGAAGGAAATGAAATCAAGATCAATACAAATTTGAGGAAACAAACCCAGACAACAGTGTTGCCTCTACTCTCCCAGTGACAGGAAGTATGAATTACTAACTCATGCACTTTGCAGGCAAGACCACTCCTTTAATAAAGGGTAGAGTTGCACTGTGAGGGAAACTGCCCATGAGGAATATTGTTACATGTGGTTATGGCACCAGCCCCCCCTCCTTCTTGGCACAAGATGGGCAGAGCCATTGAAAACCCACTGTGTCAGGTTTAGGCAGGCATTACTAACCTTCAATTGAAAGAGGCTATGGTTCTGACGTGAATGAGGCTCCAGCAGAAAAGATACTAAGAACTTTGTCTTTTCATTGTCAAGCTCTTTCACACTGGTAGTTAGACAGAACACCTTGGATAATACTTAATGCCTGCTCATTAACACCACACCAGTACTCATGAGAATGTGGTAAGTCACAGGTGTAACGGCAGAGCCTTTTCTCAGTATCATTAGTATTCCCCAGAAAATAACTGCTATCCACGTAAAGAGATAGCTTTCACTATTCTTTGTGAACTCTCATAAAGTTTCAGGAAGTTAACATTTACTTCACTTTCATCAGTATTATAGAAAATGGTAACACTAGTTTTTCATGGTTTAATCTTTTAAAGAATGAAATATATTTAAAACTAAGTTTGTTCCCTTAAAAATTTCAAAATCAGTATGTTAAACTTTAAAAAGAATGAGTGTCACTAGGGAAAACTGTATTGAGGATTCTCAAAAAAATTAAAAATAGAAATATCGTATGACCCAGTAACTCCACTTCTGAATATTTAACAAAAAAAACCCACAAAAATACTAATTTGAAAAAATATATGCACCCCTGTGTTTACTACAACAGTACTTACAATAGGCAAGATATGGAAGCAATCTAAGTGTCCAGCAACAGATAAATGGATAAAGAAGATGGGGTGTGTGCTTTGGTGTATGTAATGGAGTATTACCCAGCCATAAAGAAGCATGAAACCTTGCCATTTACAACATGGATGGACCTAGAGAGTATTATGCTAAGTGAATAAGTCACAGAAAAGACAAATATCGTATTATTTCACTTATATGTGGAAATTAAAAAACAAAACAAATGAACAAACAAAATAGAAACAGAACACAATGGGATTCCTGCAGGTACAACTCTTAAAGTGTGAGAACCGCCCTAAGACCATGGCCCACAGGTGTCCCTCACTGTCATGCTAGTCCATGTTTCACTCCAACAATTCATAATCAGAGTTACCATTCCAGTGTTCCCACACCAGCAAGTAGGAACTTACTGCTTCAGACAAGCTGATCTCAGCTATTTTTCTCTATATCCTCCTATCTCCCTAGATCTGGGGCTGGCAGCTTACCTTAGGAACCTCTGTTCTCTGACGGGTCCAAGAAAAATCATTGATGTTCAATTTGTTCAGCTTTTTTCTCATTTTATGGATAGAAATGATGACTTCGAGCTCTTTATATGCTGGAGCTGAAACTAGAATTCTCTGTATTTTCAGTAGATTATATTTTTCCTGAAGCTTCTGAATGCTATATTGAGATGAATGATTTTCACTGATGTGACTCCATACATTCATATTCATACAGAAAGTAGTCTATACTATTTCCCATATTTGCGTTTAGACTTTGTTAGAATGTAAGCCTAATAAAGAGAGAGACTTGTCTATATTCTTTACCAAAAACCCATCAATAAATAATCATGAAAGGAATAAATGTTAATAAGTGTTAGCCATCTCTGGATATCACTTATATTTTGTTTATATTTTTCTTGAAATCAATGACTTTTCAATGTTTTAAATATCTACTGTACCCTTCCTTTAAGGAGTAATATCTGAAACCATAGGCTTGATATACTTATTGCACACTATTTATGATATATGTTGAAATAATTTCCCAAATATTAGAATAAAAATTGCCTAAAATCAAATGATATGAACATATGTGTCTAACTGGTGGCATAAGTACCCATGTTGGTAAGCAGTGCTCTAAGCTAATAAGTATGAAGAACAAACTGGTCCAGATGGGTGAAGTAGATAAAGTGGATAAAGAGGTACAAACTTCCAGTTATAAAATAAATAAGTCATGGGCATGAAAAGACTAGCACAGGTAATATACTCAATACTATAAAAACTTTGTATGGTAATATACTTACCATGGTGATCATTTCCAAATGTTATAATTGTTTAATTACTATGTTGTACACCTGAAACTAATATTGTATGTCAACTATACTTCAAGATAGATAGATAGACAGATAGACAGACAGATAGATAGGGCTAATAGTGTCCTGTCCCTACCTCAGTGCTAAATTGTCTGAGTTTTTTCCTCACCATATAAAAATGGAAAGCTATTGAAGTTAATCACTTCTATTTTAGCAGTTTACACATTTTTAAGAGTTCAGAAAAAAAAAATTCCATTAGGTAAGACATATCATGCTATATAGTATGCCATGCTATATATTTTGATTTTATAACTAAGCTCAATCCTTTTTATGTCAAAAAAAAAAGCTATAGGGCTCATATGTTATCTTGCAAAAGGAATGTGCATGGATACTACCTTTGTCCAAAGCTTTATGTAAACACTATTATATCCTATCATTTCTTGCAAAGTAATTATGCAGTTTGCTTTCTAAGATTACTATGTAAGAATCAGAGACAATTACTGCTATGGAGGCTTTTTTTCACTGCTAAGAAACCATTTAAATAACATTTGACCTCTAGGGGTTTTCATGTTCCAAGATTGTGTGCCTGTAACAGGAAAACAGGAAGTGAACATACCATTGGGAGTCTTAAAAAGTGAATTCAGATGGAAAATCTTTCGGAAAGAGTGGTTTCTTTCTTTACAATGTGCCTTACTGTCAATGCATTTTGTAAATAAGGAAGAAAAAAAACAACGCTTTGTATTTCTACCCAAATCTCATTAATATCATTTTACTCTATTTGTTTTGGCTTTTCTTTTTTATATATGTACATACAGGTGTTTTTCTGCTCTAGTTAGTAAGATTATGCTAATTCGGTAGAATAGTCTGATGGAAAAAAAATCTAAATTACCTAATAGAATTTATTTAGAAAACAGAAGGTCCCATACAGAGGAGTTTATTAATTATACTGCTCTGTAATGTTTTTTGACAATGTTTTAAGGAAGAAAAACCATAAAAAAGAGACTATGGTGTTTAGAACAAACTGAAAAAACAGGTACAATAGTGGTCTGTGGGTGGTCCATCTGGATCTTTTATTTTCAGAGGACAAAAGGGAGGCAAAATTCTTTTTTGGCCACCTGGCAACAACACTGTTTGGATCATCTACATATATGCTAGCACACAAACAAACATAATACACTATGTTATTTCTCAAGTCCTTTCCAATAACATGGGATAGCAAATACTGACCCTGGACAACAGGTCATTATTAAAGGGCCCAGTCTGGACACCTGAAACAAGAGGACCTGAGAACAAAACGAGCTATTAGCTCACTGGAACCATCTCAAAATCTTTGGTGAGACAGGAGAAAACATAAGTATACAAGGCTTCTCCATGATATTCAGGATATATATGAAGGAGAAAAGTATGGGAATAATATGCAGAGCAAATACACTTTTTATGTTTTTGTGAAAAAATCTGAAGAAACAAGAATATGTATACGCCCACGCTTGCGTTTATAAAAACAAAAAATGAAAGGAAAAAGAAAAGGAAAAAAAGCAAAAAGTTAATAAAAATGATTACCTATATGAGGCAAGGAGGTGGAAACTGGGTGGAGGGAACAGACATATAAGTGCAACTACTCTGAGTATATACTTTATGTATTTTATATAGTTTTGAACATGTATATGCCTTACATATTTCACAAATTAAATAAAAAAGAAAACATGTTGGCTCTATTTGAAAACTAACTGAAACAACCCACAGATATATAAAACTGGTAATATAACTAAACAGAGAAAATAAAGTTAATTTAGAGCATAGTACTTTGTACTTAACAGGAAATATTCTAAGACCCAAAGAAGATACAAAGATATAAAGAATATATATAAAGGTATCTTAAGCATCATTAAACAGTTATATGACTATCAGAAAGTAACCATGTCACTGTTTTTAGGAGCTACGAATGTTACCATAAGAGAAAATACATACATAACACCCTGTAATAAATCTATTGCTATTTCTAATTTAAAAATAACTCACAATTTTTAAATCTTTCCCCTAAAAGGGCCTCAAAACAAAGCCCCAATAGCAATGAACACATCTAGGACACAGATTTTAGTCTCTAGAGCCATTCCCCACTGTTGTAGGAGGAGTGAACTTGCTGTTTTGTCCTGTTTGTATTAATACCATTTAAGATGTAATCTTTGCTAGGTAGGACGCTAACCATCTGGCAACAAAAAAGGAAGACAGAAATACAATTAGGAAATGTTATATTCCCTGGCGAAAATCAAGAAGATTTAGGAAATGACTTTCAGACTCTAATTTGTATCAGGATCACTTCCAGGTTGTATAAAATGCAGATGCCTAGGCCACACACCCCAGCAAGAGACTTATTAGGGCTGGAATGGGACCCAGACTCCTCATTTTTAACTGTTATCCCAGCCAATTCTGATGACAGTGATCAGAGAACACACCTGGAAAAACAGTTTTAGGGAAAAGATATTTTCTAGTTATATCGTTCTTTCTACACTTACTACTTATGAGGACAAAGTAAGAAAGAGTGGAAAGTCATTGCCTCATAGCAAAGGAAAGTGTACAACTACTGAATTAATTTAAAATATATATATACATAACTTCAATCAAAATTAAAAACTCACAGGGATAATACAATGCCTCTAGCTCCACCACACAAATTTCACTAGTACAAAACGAAGCACAGATTTTTAACATTAGTAATAAAAAAATAATACATGAGAATACTAAAAATCATCATTTGCTGGGACATGGTGCTTGCAGAAAAATCCAAATGCCTGGCTTTAGAAGTCAAGCTTTTAATATTTCCTGGGCTTTGCTTGGCTTTGGTAGGAAGACATTTAATGTGCTCAGATGAAATGTGATGGTTGGAGGTCTGGTTCCATTTCCTCCTCCAGTTTCATCATGCGGCTGTTTTATTTGATCCAACTATATTCCTCTTACCACTTAGCTTCTCTGAACCTCTTTCCTGAAACCAAATGCTTGCAGTTATGCATGCCTGTGATGATTGATTCCACATGTACAAGAAGGATGTCAGGGATGGTGGAGACAGCATAGTTACAGGGACAGAGCCAGAATCCACAGTTGCTTCACTCTGCTATGATATCGCTTAATATGGGTATTATTTTGGCATCTTATTACTCTCGTTCTACCTCTTTAAAAACAATACAATATTTATCTACTTCATCATTAATCAATGTTTCAGTACTTCCCAAAGTCTTAGAGTACTCAGACTGTTATAACAAAATACCATAAACTGGGTGGCTTCAACAACAGACATCTATTTTTCAGTTTTGGAGGCTGAGAAGTTCAAGATCAAGGTACCGCAGACGGTGTCTGGTGAAAACAACTTTTCCTGCTTTGCAGATGGCCACTTTCTTGCTTCATACTCAAGTTGCAGAAGAGAGAGTGCTCTGGTTTCTTCCTCCTCTTATGAGGGCACCAATCCCATCATGGGACCCCACCCTCATGACCTCATCTAAACTTTACTACCTCCCAAAGGCCCAACCTCCTAATACTATCACATAGGTGGTCAAGGCTTCAAAATATGAATTTGGGAAGACACAGTCTATAACATCAATACACAGAAAACATTAATTAGGGTTCAAATCAACTCAACACACTTTAACCCCTAACTCCTTCTGAGGCAGTTTTTAAAGTTCTTTTGATCTCCACAAGAATGGTATATTCAGTACCCATAATCCATTGCTTTTTCTTTTTAATTAACCCCTTGGTACTTTATTTAGAATGAGAGGAAAAGAGTGTCACAGCATATGTTGAACAATTAGATAAGGTTTCTACCCTACTGCAATGATCACTGCATAAACCAGAACATACATAGAGTACTATATCAGGATCACCTGGGGAACTTCACAAATCTGCACAAATCTGCAGGACTTCCCCACCAGGTCTGCTGAATTAGAATCCCTGTGAGTGGGACTTGGACTGGGAATCATTTCTTCTAAAGTCTACCAAGTGATGCTGCTGCAGCCAGTCTGAAAATCGACATTTGGAGATCATTGGAATACTACCTATTCTCAGTGGAATAATGACTTGGGAAATGCTGCCTTTGTAAATTTCCTGCTGCTGGAAAGCTCTTGAACAACTTCTGGTTTTGAGGTGGCAAACTCTTAGAGAGCCCAGTGTTGCCAAAAGTGTATAACTTTTTTTTTTTTTTAATGATTATTCACTTTTGAGAGAGAGGGAGAGAGAGAGAGCAAGCAAGTCGGGGAGGGGCAGAGAGAGAGAGGAACAGGTATCTGAAGCAGGCTCTGCACTGACAGCATGGAGCCCAATGCAGGACTCAAACTCATGAACCATGAGATAATGACCTGAGCTGAACTGACGCTCAAACAACGGAGCCACCCAGGCACACCATCTTCTTGATAAAGCTCATGCCAGGAAAATTTTCTCAGCGGACTCTCAGATGTAGAGTGGTACAATGGAATATTCTAGTAAGAAACTGTATGATGGAGAGTTGGGAGAAAGGTGTGCCTTCCTGCAACAGAGGCAGCACCAGGGTCTCTTTCATTCCCACTCTTAGGCTATCCAGAGAGACAGAGTTTCCTCCTATCTTACTGAGGGCAGTGTGTTTCTGCTCAACTAGCTAATTTTTGAGAGAACTCATAAAAAGAAGTAGTGTAGTTGCATGTTACTCCTTAGCTTAGAGCAGTGCTTCCCAACATGGGTCCAGATGCCACTAGTTAGACCCAGGATGATTTTAGGAAAGTTTTATTCTAATATTTAGGAAATTATTTCAACATATATCATAAACAATATACAATAAGTATATCAGGCCTATGATTTCAGATATTACTCCTTAAAAGAAGGGTACAGTAGATATTTAACATTTAAAAGTAATTGATTTCAGGGGCGCCTGGGTGGTTCAGTCAGTTTAGCACCAACTTTAGCTCAGGTCATGATCTCACAGTTCATGGGTTCAAGCCCCACGTCGGGCTCTGGTGCTGACAGCTCAGAGCCTGGAGGCTGCTTCAGATTCTGTGTCCCCCTTTCTCTCTGCCCCACCCCTGACTGTGCTCTGTCTCTCTCTGTCTTTCAAAAATGAATAAAAAAAAATTTAATACTGCAAAAAATGAAAGCTCAAATAACAATTGGGAAGTAATTAAATAATATTTTTAAATAATATAAATTAGTGGGGAGATTTTATCCTATGGGCTAGTATATAATATATGTCATATTATATAGAGAGACATTTATATTATTATAATGCCAAAATTCAAATGTATTTCTTTATCTAGAAACAAGTACCTTTTCATTCTAGGTGTTTCCAGCATGTAATTGAAGCCAAGCTGTGCTCTAAAACAGCTCCACCATTTTACCCTGACCCTCAGTGTTCTCTTCTCCAAAATGGGGATAATAATTGTACCTAGTACATTAAATTGAGTCAATGGGTTTATGTAAATGTTAGGCCTGACATATAGTAAAAGTTCCATAAATATTCCCTATTACTAGATTTATTATGTCTTTTTAGTTACCGGTGCTCAACTTCTTTCCTGACCCCTCCAAGGTTTATCCTGCTAAAATTGCTATTTTATAAACTGTTTCTCTAAATAAAATATAATAATTCCAAAAGTATATTTTCCCCCAGAAGAGCTGTTATATTTTTTGGCATAAGCATACAAATTATTTATATACAGGGTAAATATTCTATTTCAAGATAAAGTTTCTAAATTTTACATTCTATGGGGACAACACACAACACCCATCAAAATCAAATTATGTCACCTCATTCAAAGGTATGATACCATTTCTTTTTTATTTCAACAAGACAATGTCATGGTAACAATCTACCACTGAAAGTGCTTCTCACAAAGGTATCATCTGATAAATAATATATTTCTTTCAGGATACTATATATCTGATAAATGAAGAATGCTGTTTAATTTACATGTTATATTTCCATGAAGTTTACATTTCCTTAAATCCATGTATGATCATGGTATTACCATACAATCTCAAATAATTAAAAAATAATTATAACTCCATTAATGTAAACAAATTATAATACAGTTCAACTTTGTTAGGTCATATTTGATATAGAACAAAGGTTATTTCAGGGTTCACCACCCACCTTCCCTTTAAAGAAACACATTACCAGTTCCAGTCCAAGATGGTGAGGTAGGAAGACCCTAAACTCACCACCTCCATGAACACACCAAATCTACACCTACTTATAGAGCAATTCCTCCTGAAGAAAAACTGAGGACTGACTGAACAGATTCTACACAGCAAAAGACAGAAAGATCACACTGAAAATGGCAAGAGAGACAGACACAGCAACAAAGGGAACCCTACTCACAACACTGCAAACTGCAGTGGGGAGGGCTAATAAGGAGGGACAAGGAACACATTCTTCCACCTAGGGGCACAGAAAAAAAGGCACAGTTTAATAGAACAACTAGAATATAAGGGATCCAGCCCTAGAACCATGCCAAATGGCAGGGCTGCTGCTGGAACTCACTTACAGTGCAAGGGCTGAGGAGTACAACAATTTGTGTTTCGCTCCACCTTGATAGAATGGGTAGGTGGAGGGTCCGGGCACCCTAAACAGCCTACCATCTCAGCAACCATAGGCCCCTAACCCACACCAGTCCCAGACATCCAACCAAGGCAGCTCCAACAGAGTGACACCAGGACAGCCAGTCAGTGCTCACTGCAGCTCCAGCCGTCTCGCCAAGGTGACAAAGGTGCAAAGCACACTGGAACACTCCAGGCTCACACCACTTCAGCTGTAGACAATTTGCCTGGGCACCCTCAGAGCAGAGCACTTTGGGATACCCCAGCCCACAATTACCTTGGCTCCAGCCTCCTCACCACGGCACGCCTGCAAGAAGCATCCTGGGACACCTTAGGTTGCACCCACTTTAGGGCGCCCTCTGTGCCAAGAGCCCTGGCACTGACCCAGCATGCATCTACTTCAGCTCTGGCCATCCCACCAGCGTGACCCCAGAACAAAATGCCCTGTGACTCTCGCTAGCCACAGCTCCAGCCACCTGAAGTCACCAGGCACAAACCATCTTCATACGGGATGACCATACACAAGATCATTCCTTTAAATTTAGGAGAAGTTAGCTGTTCCACCTAATTCACAGAAACAGAGAAAGTCAAGCAAAATGAGCAGACAGAAGAAAATGCTCCAAATGAAAAGAACAAAACAAAACCTTACAAAAACAACTAAATGAAATGGAGATAAGCAATCTACCTGATCAAGAGTTCAAGGTAATGGTTATAAAGATGCCTATCAGATTGGAGAGAAGAGTGGAACAAGTTAATGAGAACCTCAACAGAGAGAAAATACAAAAAAGAACCAATCAGAGATGAAGAATACAATAACTGAAACAAAAAATACATTAGAGGGGATCAACAGTATATCAAAGGACGCAGAAGAACAGATCAGTGACCTGAAAGACAGCATAATGCAAGGCACCCAAACTGAATAGCAAAAATAAAAAAGTATATTAAAAAAATTTTTTTTTAATGAGGATAGGTTAAGGGATACCCTGGACAACAATAAGCAAACTCACATTACAGAGGCCCCGAAGGGGAGAAGAGAAAGGAACAGAAAACTTATTTGAAGAAATAATAGCTGAAAACTTCCTTAACCTGGGGAAGGAAACAGACGCCCAGGTTCAGGAAGCACAGAGAGTCCCAAACAAGATGAACCAACCAGAGGAGGTCCTCACCACAACACATTATAATTAAAATGCTAACAGTTAAAGATAAAAATACTGATTCCTCACTTAGAATTATGAAATTAGAAGTCCTGAGAGCAGGCATGAAAATCTGCATTAAATAGCAAGCTCTCAAAAAAAAAAGTAATGTTGAACGAGAAAACTGATTTGGAGAACATAAGCATGATACACTTACATAAATTAAAAACTCAACAAACACTAAATGTATGTATCTATACACATATTTAAACATGGTAAATGCAAAAATAAAAATAGATTTGAATGATTCCCATAAAATTCATAATAGAAGTTGTCTCTATGGAGGGAGGAAGCAGGGGAAAAAGCAGAATTAGACTTTATCTGTAATGTTTAATTTCTTATGTTATGAAAAATAGGAAACAAAAATGGAAAATGTTAATATATGTTAATTTTTGGTGATAGTTATACAAATGCTTGTTACATAATCACACTTTTTACATAAGAAATTTGAAATTTTTTTTAAAAAGGAAACATACTATCCAAATATTAATGTTCTCCACCAGGTTGACTTAAGAAGAACAGAAATGCTAAGCCTTTAATTTTAATGTTCAATACCAAGTTGTCTTAGTCAAAGGGTTTAAATCAAAACTCAGATTAATTTAAACATTTCTTTTTTACCATTTTAGTATAAACATTAAAAATGTTGTTTCTGAAAGTTTCTTGGCCCTCAGATCCCCTTATTTCCTAACTGCTCACCTTCCTGAACTGCTATTTTCCAAATTATATAGGTTAGAACCCTAAATGATTTTTAGAACTAATTTAGTCCCATTTTACCCAAATGTTAATAAAGAATTATGTGAATTAACTCAATACCTTACAATATACTTTTTCTTAAGTGTCACCTTTTTTTTAAATGTTTTTTATTTTTGAGAGAGAGAGAAAAGAGAGAGAGAGGAGTAGGGAAGTGCAGAGACAGGGAGACAGAGAATTCCAAGCAGGTTCTGTGCTGTCAACACAGAGCCCAATGTGGGGCTCGAATTCACAAACTGGGAGATCATGACCTGAGCTGAAATCAAGAGTCAGACACTTAACGCCTTAACTGACTGATCCACCTGGGTTCCCCTGATACACTTTTAAAGGCACGTACTTAACTATCACAGAGAAGATACTTTCTGACACTTAGTGAATTTTGTTCCTGAATTTATCTTCAAAATGGGGATAAGCTACTGGTCTACATGAGGAATGGCACACTGCATGTGGTGGGTTTCATGAGTTATATGATTTCCATGCCCGTGTCCACACCAAGTCTTAGTCTCACCCACTGCAGTGGACAATTATGGTTTTGTCTTTCCAAAATGATACCCTACGTCTTCAGGGAACCTACTCATCTCTCCCACAATCACATGCCAATCACAGTGCCCCACACATGCTAGACCCATGGGGAGGCACAAAAAAGTCACTGGTTCTAGAAGTTCTTTTGCCTCTTGGGCTAAAGAACCCACAATACCTGCAATCATTTTTCAGAAAAAGGCTATTTTCAGGAATAGAGAATGAAACTGGCAAAGAAAAGCAGAGATGGGAACAGAAAGAAACTGATGAACAGACATGAAGCTGTTCAAATCCCTACATCCAAGTGATCCTCAGGCTAGCTCCAACCTGCTCACCTTTCAATAGTTTGTTAGCTGAACCAGCAAATTTTTTCTAACAAAGCCATGACCAATTCAAAGTGGGTGTCTGTCACCTGGTCACTTGCAATGAAAAGAGTCTTAAACCAAATTCATAAACGTACACTTCAGACAAGAACTCTGTTGTAATTTCACTTGTGACAAATTTGAAATTAGGTCAGTTTCTGGCACCCTCTAGCCAGTGTCCTTTGATGTGTCTTTTCATGGTTCCCCTGAGTGACTTGTTCCAAGTGAGGTACAGCCAGAGGCAGGTGTACCCTGAACCTAAGGATCCCTTCCAAGCACTACGAGAGACCCTCACCATATGTCCATATGCTCTTACGTTTTCTGTATTTGAAAAAGATATTTAATCACAGTGGGCTGGAATAGCTGTGGGCATTTTGGCATCTAGACAAAGGGAAAGTAAGTTGGAGAAATACTTATGTGGTTTGTGTCCCTTTTGTGTATAGTTAAGTTACTACTAGGCTTAGTGGCATAGGAATGGCACCCAGGTATGTTCCTACAGCCCACTGCACCTACTTAACCACTAACAGGACAAGAAGGTGCATGGCCAAAGTCCTATCCGCACAGGGATGCACCCTTTGATGCCTGACACTGAAGCATACAGGTATTGGAGATGAAAGGTTTGAAAGAAAAGCTAATATGTGGGAAATTTTTCCAGCCACCAGATGTCTGAATTATAAGCAGAAGATTCCATTATCACTGATGCCTAGTCAAAATTCAAAGTGCTCTCCTGTCAGAAATAAATTCAATATAAATGCACTATACCTTCACCAACATAATGTGAAGTGAAAAATTATGATGCCTGATTTGGATATGTATAAAGAGCACCTTCTTTTGTCATTTTTAAATTTATCAAACAACTAAAAGAAAATTCAGATAAAAAAATAAATCTGAAACAAAACTGACAAAGAACAGTCATGTAACCGATTTAAATTGATTTGACATTGAGAAACAAATGTTAGAATTTTTTTTCAGATTATACCAAAAGCAGAAATCCATCAAAAAGAAATAAAAATAATGAATAGGCCCTTGGGTTGCTTAAAAATCTAATTACGAAGAGGAGTTAATCATATGATCATACTAGAAAAAGATTTAAATTTCTTACTGATTTGACATAAAATAGTGACATCAAAAGGATACTTCAAAGCTCACAGTGTGCCACTAAATGAGGACACTGATGGCAAACCATTTAACGAGGGTCATTAATGCATAGCATTTAAGATTAGTTAATGTGTCCCCCCCTCCAAAACTTGAAATGCAATAAAATCTTACAGCTCATTAGGATAGATATTTCCCCAAATTTTTCCAAAAATCCCCCAAATTTGTAAGACATTATTAATAACAAGAACAAAAGCCAAAAATAGAAATGAAACTTCAATAAACCACCATATTGGAGAGACTGAATTATCTCCATGTTGTCTCTCTACAGGAAATCATATTTCAAAATGATTATCATATTAAGAGAGGTATATAGAAAGTATACAGTCAAAACACACTGACTAAAATAAAGTATTAACGTGGTCTTCCAGACACATAATTTTTTAAATGTTATTTTTTTGATTTTATGATGTTTCTTATGTTTGTTAGCTTTTTAAAATATAGAATTTTATTTTCTCATTCTACATAAATATTCACATCCATACCTAACCTTGTGTTTATAATTCTGTATTTTTTTCTTTAAAAGACCCTCAAAATTACACATACTTTCAGGACTTAAAGAATCCAGAACCAACCATGGACTGACTCAGCCCCTTATCATATTAATAAAAATTGCACATGAAGCCTACATTAGTCAAATATGGTTAAGGCGGCAGATTTAGCATTCCTTTCTGCCTGATCCCTTCACCCACACACCTCAGCATCTGTATGTAATAGGAATTCACTGGCCCCTATGGGTTCATGTCCATCTAGTCCTAGAACCAAGGTCTTAGCCTATTAACAGTATACTGATACAAACCTCCACAAGAATAAGTTGGGTCTGAAAAGAGTACATATCTAGTACCTGAAACCTGCAATTGCTCGAAAGCAGTAGATCCCATGGTCATGGTGATAGCACTGGGCCTCCAAAATCTGCCTTCTCAATAAGAACTGTCTGCTTATCCAGACAGCTTCTACCACCCCTACCAGGCCCTGCCTCTCTAGGCCCGACATCAAGAAGGTGGCTGCAGTGTATTCCTGAAGGTTAAAGAGATGCCTCCTTCTTACCTCTTTCCTCCACGCCCAGTTTCATTGTCACATGGTCATCAATAACTTCCTGGCTATCACTCAGTCTGAGCTCACCATTCACAATCCCCAAAGCTTTGAACTGTGCACCCTTGGTTGATGACCTTCATTGAAGATGGGAATGACCCACCCAAAGGTAGATTTGGCTTTCCCACCAGAGTGGTTTTCTGCACTGATACTTCCTCACAGCAAGCGGATTCCTTTCCTTTAGCTCACCAACCCATAACTAGCTCAGGCAATCTCCTATCCATGTAATGTATCAACTTCATTGGAAGTGACCGGGTGAAGAGAAGATTCAATTATTGTTTTATAGTAATATGGCATAAAATTCTCACTTACGGTGTTGGATTATCCAAAAGTCAAACAATACTGGGGGTGCCCGGGGGACCTAGTCAGTTAAGCGTCTGACACTTGATTTTGGCTCAGGTCATGAACCATGGTTTGTGAGTTTGAGCCCCACATCAGTATCCATCTGCCAGTGCAAGCCTGCTTGGGATTATCTCTCTCTCTCTCCCTTTCTCTGCCCGTCCCCTGCTCTCTCTCGCTCTTTCTCAAAACAAATAAGTAAACTTTAAAAAAACTAAAAACAAAAGCCCAACTATACTGATGCTTAGGGCTCTAGAAAAACAAGACCTACGCCCCCCCAAATGAGAAAAAAGATTTTTTGACAAAAAAAAATCAACAAATTTTAAAAAGCATCCAAGTTATTAATCTTAGAGGTAGAATATATATTGTTTAACAGCATAAACTTCGGCACCAAACTGCCTCATTTTGAATCTCAGCTCTACCACAAACTCTGTGAGTGGCCTTATGCAACTGACTTAATCTCTCTGTGCCTCAGTTTACTCCTATGAGTTTTGAACATATTTATATATGTGAGTGTTCACCTGGCACACAGTAAATGGTACATGCTTTTGTCATTTAGAAAATTAGAACTTTGTGGGACTTCCTTACCTTATTTTACAGCTTATTGTTTTTATTTTGAATTACATTTCATAGGCCATTGCCCTTTCTTCAGTGCTTCAGGCATCAAAGCTCATAATGTGACCCTAGTCATATCTTGAGTCTTTATCTCCTTGACTGTGGTCCAGAAGATATTAAAAGGAGTTTTCATGCCTGCCCCCGACAGATACATACATGGGTGAAGAAGGTTAGAGAAATGCTGAGTTCATCAAGTTTCTTACCTTAGAGCTTCTCAGGGCCTTTAACACGTGGGTATTTGTCACCGAGATGACAGATACCAAGTACAGGAAAAAGATTCCAAGTCTCCAATATATGAGGAGGCCTCAGAAGCCTCCAGGTCTCTACTGTATGAAGAGGCCACACAGTGGTACTCCCAGGAAGAGAAGTCTTCCCAGGCCTTCAATCCACAAAAAAAGCCCTAGCTGCTGATGTTTCTCCTTAAATAAAGATTAATTTCGGTTTTCAAGTCTTTTTTTTCATATGTTTCTTTCTAGGCTCTTAACGGTTCCTACTCAGATCTTCTGTCTGCCTGTCCACCAGATGCAAGCAACCACTAACAAGCCCATATGTTTCTGAGTGCTCCCTTAAGACTCCGTAGAGCAAGGGTGATTTCCCAGGTGCCACATATTTAATCTACATATGACATCAAGAGGTGGACATACTGCAGTGTATTTCCCAAATTTCTCTGATCACAGAAACTTTTCTTTAGGAACACTGAAAATCAGAGCTCCCTCTTTATAAAGAACAAGATTTCCCTACATTTGGAGACTCTAATCTGCCCTCTCTTCTCCTCCCCAATTTGAAATAGCCAAGTATTTTATAATAGTTAATTCAGGCAACCAGCCCTGAATTTAAAAGTGATTCTCAGGATATATCTAATTTGAGGGAACAATCCAAATGAACAAAGGTTGTTCTGACTTCTAAGAAGCTGTACGTAATACCTGAGTCACTCCAGGACCACCGCAGATCCATGTGATTGCCAGGCAAAGCCTCACCTCTAATACTGACTCGCTGTAGAACCTTGGCCAAGTTACTTATTTGAGCTTGAATTTCTCCATATGTATAAACAAGAATTATCATGAGGTTTAAATGAGAAAAATAATATAAAGTTTCTGCAATAACAAAGAAGGCCATTTTAAATGGTCAATTTCTTTCCTGAGTTAATAGCTGTTTAACTTTCTGCCTCCTAAGTCTCCTTGGGTTTGTTTATTCCAGACCTTTGAAGACTCCCAGTTCTCAATAGCATGCCTCCTGCAGCTGTCTTTCCCAAACAAAATTTTAGTGGAGTTTTTGTAATTTTCCCTGTTTCACCTCTTTTCATTCTGACTCCACTTGGAGTCACTGAAAATCAGCATCAGTTTCACTATTGTTGTAGCTACTATTCTGGCAAGAACAGGTACATTTCTGACATAGGATTTCTCCTTCTGACTAAAGGTTCCAACACGTCACAAATAACATCCTCCTCTTATTTCAGCCAAGAATGAGCTTTTCCTAATCCTATTCCTTTGGGCTGAAGCTCTTTAAAAATGAATTGTTTCTTGGGTTAGGATCAAGAAGGAAGTAGTAACAGTCTCATAAAATGGCCATCCAATAGGGTGGAGGCTATTATCACTAGGCATGATGACTCTCATCCAAGTTACATACAGGAGAGGATTCTGCTTCACCCGTAACATTATTTACCTGTCCTCCATACATTTCTGGCCTTTTTCCTCTCTGATTTACTGAATAAAATTCCCTTTTAAATTTGGTCCTTTCCTGAAATTTATGAATGCCCATCCATTATTTCTTAACTTTCTTTTTAAGCCATTACAGAGTCTCTTCACAGAGAAGAAAATAACAGTATCTTGTTCACTGGCAAGTTGTTCTCATGACACAGTATACCTTGAAGTTGGTAAAAGCATGCCCTGAAATTCTTTGGGGGAATCAGCCCTCTCCACATTCAGGCCATGAGCTTTGGGAGAGATCAATTCCACTCCCTGCTCCAGGGGTGCAGACTGGCCCTAGCCACTGGCCACATCATATTTCCTGGTTATACTGCCGGGTTCAGAGACAGGTATGTGACTCAAGTAAAGCTGGTGGAAGACAATGAGACTCACTGAGACGGAGGCAGGCAGTCGTCTCTACTGGACTGAACTTGAAGGCACATCAGCTATCATGCCCAGAGAAATACATTGGATTACAAGCTCAAGATGGAGAGGACTAGAGTTGAGAGTGGACAGCAACCAAATCCTGATAATGAAATCCAGTCCTGCCCCTGGCCTTCAGTAAATCTCTTTCTTCCTTTGGACAGTTGACTTAAATTTTTGTCATTTGCAAATGAAAGATTCCCAACCAATACACGTCATATTTGGTGAGGTGGCAAAGTTTGTAACATTAGCTCTTGACAACAATTCTCCAAGACAAAGCAGAAAAAGAACACTCACCATTTTAAAGTCAAGGAAACTGACCTCCAGAGAGATAATACAGCATATAGCTGAGGTTACATAACTGCTACATCACAGAGCGACAGCTCAAACCTGGGTCTTCTAAATTCCTGCTTTGCTATAGTTTTCACTTTTCTACAAACAGAACTACAGATGGAAAACTTCCAATGTGTTTGCTCCTCCTTGTCTCACCTTGCTAGTTCTTCACCCAAGTATTAGATCCTAAAAGACTCACCTATTGGTGAGAACTACAGACATTGTTAAGCACCACATGGAACAATGGAGAAATGATCACTGTCTTCTATATTATAAGCCTGGCCTTAAAAATACAAAGTTCTTGGGGCGCCTTGGTGGCTCAGTCAGCTGAATGTCCAACTTTGGCTTAGGTCTTGATCTCACAGTTTGCAGTGACAGCGTGGAGTCTGCTTTGGATTCTTTGTCTCCTTCCCTCGCTGCCCTCCCCAGGGAATGTTCTCTCCCTCTCTCTCTCTCTCTTCTTATCTCTCTCTCTCTCCTTATCTCTCTCTCTCTCTCTCTCTCTCTCAAAAATAAACAAACATTAAAAAAATTTTTAAGTACAAAGTTATTAAGTGGCAGCACATAGTGTACCACACATCAATTCTACCATTAAAACTCAAAATGCTATCTACCCCCAACCGCCACCCCTGGCTTTGAAGTGGAGCAGAATTCCCCAGGTATAAACACAAGTTTATAAAATCAGGAAATCAGAGCCTCAGTCCCCAGTCTAAACAGACAGTGAAATACTAGATCTCTAAACAAGAAAGAATTATTTATTCCCAAATACCTTAGCCTTTGAGTTTTCAATGTCCTTCTTGCTGTTTCAGCATATGTCTCTACAGCTTTGGGCTGAAAGATGTGGAAGACCCAGAGTATAAAGGGTCTTCCTCAGACTGAATCCCATAAAAGCTAACCAATCTCCATTCTTGTGAGCCCACAAATGATAGAACCAAGTCCAAGATGATACAATCACACTTCCTGACCTGGAATTCTGTCTAAAACAAAGACAAATAATAACCAACAAACAAAAGAGATGGAGAGCAACCTTCTTCAAGACCAGGGTTGAGAACAAAACCTACTTCCCTTCTCAGCCGTTCCACCTCCTAACTTCCCAAAACACCGCAGTTAATTAAAACCGTATTTATTCCTACTGAAAGAAATCTGAAAGAAATATTTCATAAGCTTTAATCCAAATGGAAACATATTCAAATAATCACATTCAATATAGGTATCTATCTCAAAGCTTCAGTTTTGCAAGGTAACATTTTTGTTAAAGAATCCACATTATGTAACACAAAACCTATTTTGTTGAATCATAAAGCTGGTCCCGAGCCAAGATTTTAAAACTTTTATCATAATAAATCATGTTAAACTAGAATATTTTCTTTGTGGATATAAAAACAAAATAACAGGAACAGAATGAAGACATTAGGAAAATCATTGGTCTTTGCCTGATATTTATTTTTCAAAGTAATGCACGATTGAGAATATGCATGCCTATTTTCGTTTTTTATCCCCTGTGACAATTGTAAAATAGAAAATGATAAGATTATTTTAGTAACAATTTGGAACAAATTCCTATTCAGACACTTATTACAGCTGTGTTTCTTGTGTCTTAGCTAAAATACCTCATTTGAAAACTACACTGTGATTTGCTGCTCTAATTGATGCATATTTTTATCTCTCAGTACATTTGCTTTCTGTCAACACTTTACTACACAGAGAAAACAGAGACCAAAACAGCGAGGAGGAATTTAAAGAGAATCAGTAGGGAAGCTGTTTACTTTTCAAAAGAGAATATTTTATATAGAAAGAATAACAAGCTGGATATCTAAACTTAACAACACCAAATGTTATGAAATGTTCCAATATTGGAAAAGGGTATTATTATTTCTAGCACTCGATAATGACTGTTAAATTGGTAAACGGTGTCATTTTGAGAGACGGCAATTTATAGCAAATAATTTTTAATAAAGAATTCGCCTAAGAATAAAATACTCAAGAGACTCTACTCTTAAGATTTAACTAATTAAAATCGATCCTAAAATAGTGGTAATTTTCAATCCTATATAACTGATAGCCTAAATGCAAATTAATTTTGGTAAAAAGTCAAGCATCATAAATTGCCCCTGTAAGAAGTTTCAAAATGTTTTAAATATTTCAGAAAGCACTTGTAAATCTATAATTACGGATTGAAAACAACTATTTTAACAGGGTGAGACAGAGGCTAGTGTTTAAATCCCAGATCTGCTTCCAAATATATGCTTCTTTGATGAATGGAGAAAGCTGACTTTGAAGTCAGAACCAAGTTCAAATTCCAGTTTCACAGTGACTAGCCATGTGACCTTGAGTAAATTAAATTACACACATGGGGCGCCTGGGTGGCGCAGTCGGTTAAGCGTCCGACTTCAGCCAGGTCACGATCTCGCGGTCCGTGAGTTCGAGCCCCGTGTCAGGCTCTGGGCTGATGGCTCGGAGCCTGGAGCCTGTTTCCGATTCTGTGTCTCCCTCTCTCTCTGCCCCTCCCCCGTTCATGCTCTGTCTCTCTCTGTCCCAAAAATAAATAAAAAACGTTGAAAAAATTTAAAAAAAATAAAAAAATAAAAAAATAAATTACACACATACACACACGTGTGTGTGTTGTATAGTTATCTAAAGTTAACAGTATAGTATTTGATAAATGTTCTTTTCTTTCATCCTTTCTCTTACCTGTAATATTGATGCCTCCTTCTGAAACTTTAAAATAATGGTTTTATCTTGAAAATCCCTTTCAAAGATTATTTATTTATTTTGAAAGAAAGAGACAGAGCATGAGCAGGGGAGGGGCAGAGAGACAGGGAGAGAGAATCCCAAGGAGGCTCCATGCCATCAGCACAGAGCCTGACGCAGGGCTCAAACCCACAAACCGTGAGATCATGACTGGAGCTGAAATCAAGAGTCAGACACTTAACTGATATCATGAGCCACCTAGGCACCCCTTGAAAATCCCTTTTAGTTCTCTAAGTATGAATCTGAAAAACATACTCATTTTCCTGTTCTCAAGTACTGTTACATATGTAACATTCTACAATACTTTAAAATATATTATCAATATAAATGCTTTTTAAAAATATCTTTCACCAGTATTTTTTTTATTATAAGTCCACAATCTTTTCAATAACCCTGAGGCTAGCTGTGTTTGGAGTTGAGAATTTTTTTTAATTTTAGAAAGGTAACAATGTGCATATATTGTGTAATTCTCCCAGCAGGATCAAGGACAGCAAGCTCTAATGAAACATTTTGATATTTCTGCACCAAATGATATTCATACCATAAGTAGGATAAAGACTATTATATAGTTTAATGCACTGGGCAGGCACAATTCTCACAATGTCCCCCAAAATTCCTGTTCTCTGGTTAGCCAATCAAATGCTAATCTAGGTACCACACAAAGAGACTTCACAGATAGAATTAAGGTTACTAATCAGCTGACTTTAAAACAGAGAGATTTTCCTAGATTATCTGGGTGGTCCCAGTGTAATCACAGGAATGCTAAAAACAGAAGAGGAAGACAGAAGAGTGGATCAGAGAGATATGGTGAAAGAGAATGGCAGCAGGGCAAAGAGGAGGCAGAAAGGGGAGTCCACGCAATTCAACGTCTGGGAGGCAGGTGAATGGCCATTGCTGCTTTTGCAGATGGAGGAAGGGGGCCACTAGCTGAGGAATGTGGGGCAGCCTTTAGAAGAATAATCCATGGCCAACAGCCAGCAAGGAAGTGGGACCTTAGTCCTACAATCTCAAAACACTGAATTTTGCCAATAACCTAAAAATACTTGGAAGTCCAGGCATCCTCAGAGCACTCAGGAAGGAGCACAATCCAGATGACACTTTCACTGAGGTCTGTGAGACGGAGCAGGGGATCCAGGTGGGCCAAGTGGTATCTGCATGTCTGACTCACGGAAACGGGGAGATATTCAATCTGCACTGTACCAATCTATACCACTAAATTTAGGGTAACTTGTTATGGCACCAATAGAAAAGTAATATGTGTATGTTCGAGTGAGGTTTTTAATGCCAAATGAGTTACAGCAAATTTACAAAATCTTTCTGTGATCAAGGTGCGGGGGGTTTCAGAACTGCACACAAGGTTTCAGAACTCTATTTCTGTTATTTAAATGTGTTCAGTGAGCTTACCAAGTTAATGAATATTAATAAGGCTTTGGAACTTTCACTAAAACCTTATTATCTATCTTTAAAACAAAAACAGGGGCTCCTACGTAGCTCAGTCGGTTCAGCATCTTACTCTGGATTTGGGCTCAGGTCATGATCCCAGGGTCGTGGGATTGGAGCCCTGGGTGGGGCTTCATGTTCATCATGAATTCTCTCTCTCTCTCCCTCTGCCCCCCCCCCCCCACAGCTCATACTCTTTCTCTCTCAAAAAAAAAAAAAACAAAACAAAAACAGAAACAAAACAACTTCCAATAGTAATCTCATCTCTTAACTCCCTTTTATGTTAAAGGTTTCAAAGTTAGCCAGTCCCTCCATGACAGATGACATCATAGCAACTCTTTAAAAGAAAAGTGCCTCTGTCAGTTTATAACAGTTAAACATTTACTGAGCACCTCTACATGCTCATCACTGTTCTGGGGGTTTCATATACATTAACCCATGTAATCCGCCAACCACTCAAGAGAAAAGTACTGTTACCATCCCTGTTTTATAGATGGAGAAACCCAGGCACTGAGCAGTTAACTGACTTGCCCAAGATCACATCGCTAGTAACTAGCATAGTTTTAAACCCAGGCAGTCTGGCTACGAAGTCTGCTACTAACCACTTGACCATATTGCCTCTCTGTTGGTACAGGTACCATTTAATCAAACACCCACAATGGGCACAATGGAGTACCTGCTACTCCAGAATTTATAGGCTAAATCTTTCTTAATACAAACTTGTACATTGATCCCTCAAGTCCTTCAGGAAACACAGTACGTTATTAGTCAGACAACCAGCTCAATCTTCTACCCAGGGTTTCCTGTTGTGCTACCTTTTCTCTCCTACTATATTGTGAAATTTATTTATTTATTTATCTATCTATATATCTTATTTGGGGTGATTTTTTTTTTACTGTTTATTCATTTGTGTGTGTGTGTGAGAGAGAGAGAGAGAGAGAGACAGAGACAGAGAGAGAGAGCATGCAGGAGCAGGGGAGGGAGAAGAGAGAGAAGGGGACAGAGGATCTGCAGCAGACTCCGCACTGACAGCACAGAGCCCGGTGCAGGGCTTGAACTCACAAACCGTGAGACCATGACCTGAACTGAAGTCACGTACTTAACAGACTGAACCACCCAAGTGCCCCTATATTGTCAACTTCCAGAATGTCATGCCTACTACCAGATCTAAAATCCCAAATAACCTGGCGTCACAGCCACATCCTTCTTATTGCAAAACAAACTCATGGTGACTCACTGAGTGGCCAAATTGCCATTTTCCAGCTCAATATAATACATCAGATCAAAGGAAGCTACACAGAGCCCGGGGGAATCTTCTTCAACCCAATTTGTAATAGCCAAGGTATAGTCAAAAAAAAAAAAAAAAAAGACAACAACAACAAAACTGTTCATAGTTTTCAGCAAAGCTTATCCAGAAGACATTAACTTTATTATAATATGAGTGAAAAGAGTTTTTAATTACTGAGAACTTCAATAAAAAGTTCATCTTGGAATATATGTAAGAGGCTAAGTGGCATATAAGCACAGGGTTGGGCTGGTGTCTGGACTATATCAAGATTATGAGAAAAAATTAATGGCATTAGGTGAATGTCAGAGGGAAAAAACACTACAACAGTGGCTCTCAAACTTGAACATACATCAAAAATCACCCAGAAGGCTTATTAAAACAGTTTCTTGGGTCCCACCCATCAGAAGTTCTGATTCAGTAGGTCTGCGTGAGGTCCCTGAACGTTCCTTTCTAACAAGTTCCCAGATGATGTGGATGCTATTGGTCCAGGGATCACACTGCAAAACCACTGAACTAGTTGGTCTATGGTGAACCCCAGGTACTGGCAGTTTTTCAAACTCTCCAGATAATTGTAATATGCACCCATAGTTGAGATCACTGAGGAAAGCTGTTAACAAGAAAGACAGTAATGTAGAAACTGATTTTGAATAGCTAGGATAATCTTGGAGGGAAGATGTTCTTGGGGGAGTGGGTTTGCAGGCTAGTTTATGGCCTTTGAGAAGAGCCCTTTTGGACATCAAAATGTCCAGCTCTTCTGGACATTGCTCAGTAGCAATCAACGGCACACATGAGGGAAAACCCTAACCCTCTCCATCAAGGCACTGTAATTCCCAAGATAATTTTTGCAGAGGAAGGAATAAATCCACATCTGTTATTTCTCTAAAATCTTCTGGTATTCATATCCATAACCATGTGTTACTGGTTAACTAAAAGGCCTTTAAAAAAACACTGCCAAAGGGCTGTTTCAAAGCCACTTTACTACTTAGGCTTTAGAGACTATCTATGCACATGATAATTTTTATTTGAAGAAGTTTGTGTAATTATGCACTTTAAATGCAAAGTACACAGCAAAGTGATAACTGGGGTTTTCTGTGATGTCTATTAAGCTTTGTTTTCTACTAGAATCTGGACCAAGCCTTAGAAGAGGAAACAGAATGGGATCAGAGCCAGAAAAAAATATTTTTTTTAAGAAGAGATATGAATTAGATCCACATCAATATTAGATCTAGAGAGGCAAAAAGTAATGGGGCAAAAAGATTACTCAAGTGACAACGGATACCTGATCTCCACAAAGTCTGGCTGAAGAATGACAATCAACCATTGTCACTATGGAATTCACTTTAATTAATAAAATACTACTCAAATAATTTTTGTGAAAAGAGGAGGAGTTTTTCTTACTATTTTATTGTATATCAGGAAACTGAGAATCTTTCATTGTTAAAATGATTTTTGTTCTTCCTCTAAATGATTAATTGTGTGAGTATTCGGAATCTCTCAGTCAAGTCTGGTGTATATTTGGGTTCATGGGCCCTAATTATCCTTTGACTAGGGCTAATTCTGTGTATATCATGCTTTTTGTGCAGTAACATTTAAGAGATTTCACTGTTCCCTGTCTTCCTAGCTGGCCTGAAATACCAACATTTAGTCAATCCATTGAGTTACTCCTAAGGGGCAGGAACACCTCTAAAAAGTCACATATATAGACCAAGAAGGGGACTAGAAAGAGCCAACACACAAGCATGGACTAATTCATCAGTGAACAGGTGATTAACAGGACCAAGTTAGTTAAGTGACCACCCAACAGGGGCAGGACAGATTGCACATGATGGGTAAGATGGTGGAAGGGGCAAAGCAATGCTGAAAACGCCTGAGGCATACTGACTTCCCTACACAGGGAAGCTATTGGCTCAGGTGGGGTCCAGAGCCTGGCAGCTGGAAGGCTAATAATGCCTAAGACTATTCTTGGGCAACCAGACATTCAATACTTCTAATCTGATTATTCAGCTACTTAGGGCAAAAGTTACTAAAATGAGAAAAAATTAAAGCAATTTATTACAGGGTCTCAGTGGATATGGATAATAAGATATATATAGGATTATCAAAACCAATGAATAAAATCCAGTAAGAATTCCTAGGTTTTACTGTCTCATGACACATTACTTTTTGGTAATGGGAGCTTCTCTTGGCTCAAGTAGAAAGGGTGTGCATTTAGAAGACCAGCAGGTTCTGATTTCAGCAAGTCTGTGGAATGAACTCAGCAGCAGTATTACGATATAGCACTGCAATCTATTCTGTGAAGGTCACCTTCAATAAATAAGTTCTTTCTTTGGCAGACCTTCTTAGCTATCTCTCTAATATCTACCCCACAGGGCACTAGCTAACAGAATCCAGAACGGGTCAGATATCCTACCTTCTCCCATGAGACAGGGGGAAGATGAACTCACCCTACTTCCAGAATGATCCTGATTAGTATTAACAAATCACAGAGATACCTTCACCTTTGCCAAAGACTAGGTTAGCAGAAGATTTGACCCAGTTCTGGCCAACAAGACTTTGGAAATTTCAGTTTAAAGGTTTCATGATTTGCTACAATGAAAAGGAGGAGAGGTGGTATTTTTGGCTCTTCTGGACATGAGAATGGCAAGCTTCAAAGCTAGAGTCACAGAGGCTGGAGCTGCCCAGCTTCTGGATTTATAGTTATGTGAGATTATCTTCTATTATGTAAGACTCTTTGACTTTCACTTTTAGCCCAAAGCATCCTAACTAATTTATTACCAAAATGTGCTATAAGAAAACAATTTCATAGTACCATAAGAAAATCACCACCTATGGTAGAGTTAAAAAGTAATACTACCTATGTGAGTCAGGAATTATTTTGAAAATCAAAACCACTAATAAAAGAAAACTTATTAAGTAACTCAAAACAGGTTTTTACCAGGTTTTTGTTTTCATGATTAATCAAATTTCCATACTACCATCAAAGTTTTCTTTCACACTACTGATTTTAAGACTTAAGTCATGTAAAAACTTTGACAGTCCTCCACTACCAATCACATAAAGTCCACATTCCTTGGTCTAGCAATGCAAGACCTCACCTAGTTAAGCCCCAGCCTAATGAAGCAACTGGGCCTCCTAGCCTTCTTTGGCTCTCTGAACTTGATACAACTCTGCCCAGAGCACTTCCACATCACCATATCATTGTTCTGTCCCTTTTCTCTGTTTTACAAAATCCTTGCCCTCGTGAAATATTACATGGTTTAAAATTCAGGAAGAAAAATATTTTCTCTGTGACGTGTTCCCAGAACACTGGCAAACTGTTCATTCTCTCCCTGGATTACACAACTAGAAACGGCTTTGATCATCTTGCATTGTACATCACTGTATAGGTCTTGTTTCCTCCACACGGACAAAAATACCTTGAACAACAAGATCATTTCTCTGTTCTCAGTTAAATCGGATTAGGGCGTACAGATCTCAATCAAATCTTTTGGTTGGAAGAGAAAAAGACATTAAGAATTTTACTTTGGGTAGGGAAACAAATATAGTTCTCTTTTAATTGACTGTTTCAACTCCATTGTTTCCTCAAATTCCTATTACCTCAACCCCCACATACGGTTAACTACCATGATATTCTGAAAACAGCCATATCTGAGATCCTATATTTTGCTTAATTTAATTGTTATGTGTAAGGTAATCCTCCCCCAAAACAAGTAATTAAAATACTTTTGTCACTGATTCATGCATTGGTTCAACATTTGATTAAAAATAAGAGTAAGTGATAGCTGTCAGTCTTGGGTTTTAATGAGATGATAATGCAATACAACTGAAATATTACTAAGATGATAGGGGCGCCTGGGTGGCTCAGTAGGTTGAGTGTCTGACTTCGGCTCAGGTCATGATCTCACAGCTCATGAGTTCAAGTCCCACATCGGGCTCTGTGCTGACAGCTCAGAGCCTGGAGCCCGCTTTGGATTCTGTGTCTCCCTCTCTCTCTGCCCCTCCCCCGCTCATGCTCTTGCTCTCTCGCTCTCTCTGTCAAAAATAAATAAGCATTAAAAAAATCTTTTTAAAGATGATAATGACATAAAATTGAAATAGCAAAATAACAAGTATCTGTTCATAAACTAGTCACCATACAAAAACAGAAATCTGTTATAAAGTTAAAAGTGAACCTGGTTGTTCCATATGAAAGAAAGCCTTCTTGTTGTCCCAGAAAGCAAAGAAGTCCTTAAATATTAATGGGGTCATTAACATGTCAAAGGGACACAGGAACCAAAATGAAAGGGCTCCCACGAGCCAACTTTGGGACAATTTGAACATCATAAAGAGTAATAACTAATTGAATGTAAACATTGCATAAATAAAAATCCACAAGTCCATCCTACATTCCAATTTTTTTAAAAAGAGAGAGAGAGATGTACCTTTGTGTTTAGGGATGCATAAATAGGTGATAAAACTATAAAGAAAATCACTGAAATGATTATCAGAAAAGTCAGGGTGGTTGTTTCTAGTGTTAGGGAAGGAGAGAACATGCTACAGATTTGGAGAACACTGGTAACATTCCATACCTGGGTAGTGGTTAAACTGATATTCTCTTTATATTTTATACTTATTCATATGTATTATTTGGACTATTCTATATATATGTATATACATTTCAACATTTTTTTATATTATTTCTTTTTTGAGAAACAGAGACACAGTGGGAGCGGGGAAAGGCAGAGAGAGAGGAAGACACAGAAACTGAAGCAGGTTCCAGGCTCTGAGCTGTCAGCACAGAGCCCGATGCGGGGCTCGAACCCACGAACCACAAGATCATGACAGAAATCAGACACATAACCCACTGAGCCACTCAGGCACCCTCTACATTTCAATATGTTAAAAACACTTAAAATAAATAAAAGTTTTAATCAGTCACAGTGTAAAAACATAAAACTAGCCAACAAGGGTTGGTGTCTGCACAAAATTTTTCAATAAATATTTCCAGAAAACGGTATCCTTTAAAAAAAAAAAAAAAAAAAAGTAGTCTTCACACCCAGCATAGAGTGCAATGTGAGGCTTGAATTCATGACCCTGAGATCAAGACTTGAGCTGAGGTCAAGAGTCAGACGCTTAATCAACTGGGCCACCCAGCCTCCCCAAATTTAAATTATTTTTGTCAATTTTCCTTTCTTTCATTTTTTCCCCCCTAAACTAATCATTTGGCAAAAACAAGTCAGGATTAAAAATTATTTAAGAACACTGGGCATTAGGGGCACCTGGGTGGCTCAGTCGGTTAAGCGTCTAACTTTGGCTCAGTCATTATCTCATGGTTCGTGGGTCTGAGTCCCGTGTCAGGTTCTGTGCTGACAGCTTGGAACCTGCTTTGGATTCTGTGTCTCCCTCTCTCTCTGCCCCTCCCCCACTCGCGCTCTGTCTCTCTCAAAAATATACATTAAAAATTTTTAAAAATTAAAAAATAATAAAAGAAACACTGGGTGTTATATGAAGTGTTGAATCACCGTACTGTACACCTAAAACATATTACACTGCGTGTCAACTAACTGGAATTTAAATAAAAATTTAGGGGTACCTGGCTGGTTCAGTTGGTAGAAAGTGCAACCCTTGATCTCGGGGTTGTAAGTTCGAGTTCCACATTGGGTGGAGAGGTTACTTAAAAATTTTTAAACATATGGCATCTGTCTTTCTCTGTATGACTTATTTCACTTAGCATAACACTCTCCAGGGAGAGAGCCAAAGCATAAGAGACTCTTAAAAACAGAACAAACTGGGGCGCCTGGGTGGCGCAGTCGGTTAAGCGTCCGACTTCAGCCAGGTCACGATCTCGCGGTCCGTGAGTTCGAGCCCCGCGTCAGGCTC
>NC_064816.1:87848819-87980565 GCF_023721935.1 Panthera uncia | reverse complement strand
CTGTCTCTCTCTGTCCCAAAAATAAATAAAAAACGTTGAAAAAAAAAAAATTAAAAAAAAAAAAAAAACAGAACAAACTGAGGGTTGTTGGGAGGTGGGAGGGAGGGGAGGGTGCGTGATGGGTATTGAGGAGGGCACCTTTTGGGATGAGTACTGGGTGTTGTATGGAAACCAATTTGACAATGAATCTCATATTTTAAAAAAATTTTTTAATAAATACATAAAAACTTTTAAAAACCTGTGAGAGGGTGCTTGTCTCAATCAGTAGAGCATGCAACTCTGGACCTCAGGGTTGTGAATTCAAGTCCCATGTGGAGCACAGAGCTTACTTAAAGTAAAAATTAAGAAATAAATAAATAAATAAATAAATAAATAAAATTGTGAGGCATATCACATGATTCCCTGTTTATGTTGCATCAAATAAAGTAGGGTTATAAAATACAAAACTGAATAGAATAATTGTTTTAAATTATTCCTATTGAATAACTTCAGCTCTAGAGCTTATTGAAATACCTACTTCACATATAAGTAAGTCAAATATGGAAAAGATATATGTGTATATGTGTGAATAATTATGAAACACAATGATGATTTAAATAAAGTTCAACCTTAGGTGTTTTTATATATGCACTGAAAAAAAAAATGAGTTATCTAAGCTTTCCATCTGTTTCTATTTAATAAACATGCAAACTTCCCATAATTGTTTTCTTTCAAAAGATGTTTTGATTAAACAGCCCATTCATAAATGAAAGCCTAATGGTATGTCGTAAGTTCAGTGAAATATCCTACATCATATACTTAACCTTAAAGAACCAAACTTAAAATCCCATGCGGAAATGCACCTGTTTAAGGTGTAAAGCTTGACTGTTTGTAACTTTTGACTCTGGAAATAAAGCATAAGCTAACAGCAAGATTAATCATTCATTTGCTAATTATTCTTCCCTTGGGACAAGAGAAAGCAAATAAAATAAATGGATTTATTTTAGGGAAAAATCTTTTTTTTTTTCTCTTTTGCACTATGGTCTCTCTTTTTTTTTTTTTTAAGTTTGTTTATTTATGTAGTTTGAGAGAGAGAGAACATCAGCAGGGGAGGCGCAAAGAAAGAGAATTCCAAGCAGGCTCCACACTGTCAGCATAGAGCCCAATGCAGGGCTTGAACCCATGAATCATGAGATAATAACATGAGCCAAAACCGAGAGCTGGAAGCTTAACCGACTGAGTCACCCAAGCACCCAACTATAGTCTCTTTTATTTTTCTTTAAATTTTTTTTAATGTCTTTATTTAATTTTGAGAGACAGCAAGAGACAGAGCAGGAGCAGGGTAGGGGCAGAGAAAGGAGACACAGAATCTGAAACAGGCTCCAGGCTCTGAGCCTTTAGCACAGAGCCTGATGCAGGGCTCAAACTCACGAGATCATGAACTGAGCTTAAGTTGGACGCTTAACTGACTGAGCCACCCAGGCGCCCTTATAGTCTCTCTTTTAAAAGAATATACAGGGAGGGGCGCCTGGGTGGCTCAGTCAGTTAAGTGTCCAACTTTGTTCAGGACATGATCTCTCAGTTCACGAGTCAGAGCCCGCACTGGGCTTTGTGCTAACAGCTGGGGGCCTGAAGCCTGCTTCAGATTCTGTGTCTCCCTCTCTGTCTCTGACCTCTCCTGCTTATCCTCTCTCTCTCTCAAAAATACATAAACATTTAAAAAAAAAAAAAAAAAAAAAGAGGGGCGCCTGGGTGGCTCAGTCGGTTAAGTGTCCAACTTCAGCTCAGGTCATGATCTTGTGGATTGTGGGTACGAGCCACCCACCCCCCACCCCCATCCCCATCGATGGGCTTTGTGCTGACAGCTCAGAGACTGGAGCCTGCTTCAGATTCTGGGTCTCCCTCTCTCTCTGCCCCTCTCCCACTCACACTCCATCTCTCTCTCTGAAAAATAAACATTAAAAAATATTTTTTTTTAAAGAATATACAGGGAAAGCAAAAATCTCTAGACTAAGACTAAGAAGTTATCTATAACTCTTATTTTATCATGTCTACTGGAGAGGGATATGTATGCCTGAATTGAAGAGGCCCATCTGCTGTTTTAACCATTGCTAAAAAGGGCTGTTGATCCTCTGAGAAGCAGAGGAGGAGAAAAGAGCAAGGCAGCACAAAGAATAACCTCCAGAAAGACCGCAAATGTCTTATGCTTCTATTGGCCTTACCTCTCCAACACGTCTGAGTAGGATAAAACTGAAGTTACTATGAGTTCAGTTACCACAAGGTTTTCTTAAAATAAAATATGTAGAGATTACTTGAATTTAAATATTCAATTCATATGTAAATGCCCTGCCATAAACATTAATCTAATGCATATCCTACCATAAGAGAAGTCTTCTAATTTTCTTCCCTGCAAGAGCAAGGGATACACCCCGAAATATGGGAATACACTTACGCAAAAGGTCCTGCACAGGGTTATTCCAGCATAGTCCTTACACAGGAGCATTCCAGTTGTAGGAGGGCTAACAACACTGACTCCATCTTTGGCCCTCCATCTTGTTCATGCCCATGCAGTGACCAATCTCAGGACTATGTGTTCTAGGCCCTGTGGAAGTTAATGTATGCCGTGACTAGAATGTGGGGAGGCTTGTTCTGATCTTCCCTAGAGAGGAGCACATAACAGGCCACTTCAGGCAACTAGTAGAGATCTTCTGGGGCACAGAAGGTGCCACTTCAGGCAACTAGCAAAGACAACTGGCATACAAAAGACCCTACTTGAGATAATTAGTTACATCTTCTGGCACACAGGACGGCACCACTTTAGATAACCACTCAACAGCCCACCGCCATGCCCCTTGCTCTATAAAAGCTGGGGATTAAGGTCCGGACTAAAGGAGAATTGCAGAGAAGAGCTGCGTAGAGCCTGGATCATCTGTCCACCCAATCCCCCCTTATCAGTAAGCTACCCTGAATAAAACTCTGTCTAACCATTACGGAGCGACTTCCTTCATTCTTTTGATCTCATAATGCCTTCTCAGTATCAGAGGATACGGTACTGACCCTCTTCTACCTCCTTTTTTTTTTAATGTTCATTTGTTTATTTTGAGAGAAAGAGAGAGATGTGTGGGGGAGGAGCAGAGAGAAGTAGAAAGAGAATCCCAAGCAGGCTCCATGCTGTCAGTGCAGAGCCTGACGCAGGGCTCAATCCCATGAACCTTGAGATCATGACCTGAGCAGTTCCCACAAACTGTGAAATCACGATCTCAGCCGAAATCTAGAGTTGGATGCTCAGCTGACTGAGCCACCCAGGCTCCCTACCTCCTCCACCTTCTAACACCAGGGCCTTTCTCTCAAATCCCCCAGCTTTATAACAGGCACCCATGTATAATTCCTCCCAGCTACTGTTCATACAATTGCAACCGGCCACCATGCTGCAACAATATTTATGACCCCTCCCTCCCTATCATCACACCATGTTTCCATTCCTTGCTGCCTCTGCATTTTTACCCCATGATTCTGGGACCATTTCCTTGAAGGAAGCTGAAGCTGATCTTTATCCTCTCCCACTTTCAGCAAAAGCCTTAAGCCTCTGTAAAATGTTTAATGACCAGGCCATTCATATTTCTTTGTTTCTTAGTATAGCATGCCTAGCACTATCACTTCTAGGTATTAGAAGTCAAAACTCTTTGGTTTTAGACAAATTAAAGAATCACCAAAGAATAATATGGCCACACTCCCTGACAACAGTTATAGCTAACACTCATGCGACAAGCATGTAAAGTACAACCTTCCACATCAGATCTCATTGGCTGAGAACCTATGCCAAGAGCTGAAGCATGAGAAAATATACATATATTCACAATGAGTGATAACAAGTTGATATATATTTTTAATAGAATGAGAAATGTATTTCAGAGACAAAGAGCAACAAGCCAGCTCTATGTAGATGGCATCACCTGGGGTAAAATATGTACCTTATACCTCACCCTAAAACACAGTCTTTTTTTTTAATGCTTATTTATTTTTGAGAGAGAAACAGAGCACAAGCAGGGGAGGGGCAGAGAGAGAGGGGGAGACACAGAATCTGAAGCAAGCAAGCAAGTTCCAGGCTCTGATCTGTCAGCACGGAGCCCAATGCGGGGCTTGGACCCACAAACTGTGAGATCATGACCTGAGCCTGAAGTCGGGACACTTAACTAACTGAGCCACCCAGGTGCCTCAAACACAGTCTTTACATAAAACAAATATTGCCATTAAAGAACAAGTGTCCAGTCACTCAAATTTAGTCTTTCATCTTGCAAAGATTTTGTTCACCTAATATCTTAACAGCCATATCATAAACTTAAATTTATATTAAATATGTCTAGGGAATCCAATTTATTGCACCAGCAAAATTCCCCTTAGTTGGACTATCTACCATATCACTGCTAAATAATTTAACAGAGTTGTATAATTTGGCAACGAGGATAAAAATAGCAGTGAACTCTTATAATTTAAAATTTTTTTTTTCAACGTTTTTTTATTTATTTTTGGGACAGAGAGAGACAGAGCATGAACGGGGGAGGGGCAGAGAGAGAGGGAGACACAGAATCTGAAACAGGCTCCAGGCTCCGAGCCATCAGCCCAGAGCCTGACGCGGGGCTCGAACTCACAGACCGCAAGATCGTGACCTGGCTGAAGTCGGACGCTTAACCGACTGCGCCACCCAGGCGCCCCCGAACTCTTATAATTTAATCTTTGATGTGTCTCCTAATCACTGTAAAAACTCCAAAGAGTTTCTTTGCCATTATGCAAAAAAATTTATTGCAAGTTTCATTACTGCACATCAAAAATATTTACTATATCCAGCAAATTACATAAATCTATAACACAGAAATATACAGTAATCATTTTAACTATAAAAATAGTATTTATGTGGTATTCTCCTTGAAACACCAAGGGCCATAAATAGTCTCAGTTATACTAAATAATTATGTAACTATTCTATTTACAATTTAAATAATATACTCATAAATGTGCTGAAATCTCGAGACTCCCTGATTAAAAAGAGAGGGGATAGTGCCAAAAACATCTCAAGGTCATATTAAACAATCAGATGAAAGACAAAGGAGTCTGCACTAAGGCTGTACTTTTTTTTTTTAAGTTTGTTTATTTACTTCGAGAAAGAGAGCGCGTGCAAGAGAGAGAGAGAGAGAGAGAGAGAGAGAGAGAGAGAAAGCATACACAAACAGGGGAGGGGCAGAGAAAGAGAGAGGGTGAGAGAGGATCCCAACCAGACTCAGTGCTGTCAGCACAGAGCCCGACACAGGGCCAGATCTCACTAAGTGAACTGTGAGATCATGACTGAGCGAAGATCAAGAATGGGATGCTTAACCAGCTGAGCCACCCAAGTGGCACCCTTTCCTTTTTAAAAGAAGTTTATTGAATATACTGCAAGGGAGCAGCAGGCAGGACAGCAGAGGAGAGGCTATCTGCCAAGGCTGTACTTTTAAAAACAAACCAGAAAGAGAAAGCTTAAACAGACCAGTAATAGGAAGCTGACTCTCCTCTGCTCAGCTCTGACCCATCCTTATAAAAGGACTCACTTGAGCCTTGCACAGCTTTCTCCCTACCCATGAGTTTGGCCTTCCAAACCCTATAAAAGGCTCCAGCCCCTAGGGTCCTGTTTGCCTCTAGAACTCCTTCCAGATGCCCCCTTCAAAACAATTTTCCCGGTCTCAGCTTCAGTACTGGATGACTTTCCGGCTCTTGGCCAGGCACATCCAATGCCCCCTACCTCACCCACCATTCTCCTTTGCTATGGGTTTTGCAGTCAAGGTCTGCCCAGCTAATAATCAAGGCCATTCTAGGCTAAGCCCAGGACACTTTCTGCCTAGTGTTAGCAGTCAGAATTTAAAATGACCATCTTTCAACTTAGAACAAAAGAGCAGAAATGAAATACATTTCAGCTGTGGTATAAGAAATATCAGGTCTATATAAAATTCCTATATAAAGTGCTAATGGTAGAATCTTATCCCTTAAAAAGTGTCAGAAGTTCAATATATATTTCAAATGTAGAGTTTTATTATGAATCAAAGAGCATAAAATCATAACCATGAGAAGCATGGAGCTCCTTCCAGACTTGCAATGGACGTGGAATTGAGAACCTGAAAGCTTAGCAACTATTTATACCTGACACCACTCTTCCTGTAAAATAGAACTTACAGAAAAACAGCTGTTACTGTACCATTAAAAAACCAAAAGCCCACTTTGGAAAACAGTTTAGCATTTCTCAAAACAATTAAACATAAAACTAAATGAAAACTTAGATCCACACAAAGATTTCCACGTGAATGTTCATAGCAACATTATTCATAATTGCCAAAAACTGCAAACAACCTACATACCCGCCATCAGGTGAATGGATAGACGTAATCTATCTATATCATATATCTATAAATGAAATAATATTCAGCAATAAAAAGGAATGAACTGTGAAGACATGCTACATCAGGGATGGACTTCAAAATCATGTCAAATAAAAGAAGCTAGACAGAAGAATGCATATTGTGTGATTCCATTTATATGAAATGTCCAGAAAAGGTAAATTTATAAAGACATAAAAAGGAGGTTAGTAGTTGCCTGCGGCTGGAGACAGGAACGGGGATTAAGTTTCAATAAAAATGAGGTATCTTAGTGGAGAATTGAAAAGTGTTCTAGAGCCACCTTTGGTGGCTCAGTTGGTTAAATGTCAGATTCAGCTCAGGTTGTGATCTCACAGTTCGTGTGTTTGAGCCCTGTGGGTTGGACTCTGTGCTGACTGCACAGTGCCTGCTAGGGATTCTCTCTGTGCCCACCCCTCTCTCTCAAAAAGGAATAAATAAACTTAAAAAAAAAAAGAAAAGTGTTTTAAAACTGACTTATGTTGATAGTTGCACCACCCAGTAAAGTTAAATTAAAAAAAAAAACCATTGAATTGTACACATGAAAGGGATGAATTTTATGACGTGTAAAAACGCCTCAATAAAATTGTTTTTAAAAATTGCAGGGCGCCTGGGTGGCTCAGTCAGTTAAGTGACTGACTTCAGCTCAGGTAATGATCTTGCAGTTCATCAGTTCAAGCCCCGTGTCAGGCTCTGTGTGGACAACTCAGAGCCTCAAGCCTGCTTCGGACTCTGTATCTCCCTCTCTCTCTGCACCTCCCCCACTCACACTCTGTCTCTCTCTCTCTCTCTCTCTCTCTCTCAAAAATAAATAAACATTAAAAAATAAATAAATAAAAATAAATAAATAAATAATAATCACATTGCTTAATTTATGTGGTAAATATGTTCCTAAAAGTTTGTATATTTGAGTTTATACCTGATAAGCATAAACGAAAGCATGGAAAATGACGATATAACAATAGATATAGAAGAAATTTTAGAAGTTATTTCCTAAAAAGCATACACAAAAATATACTGATAAAACTTATGTGGACAATTCTCCAGGAAAATACAACTTCCCAAAGTTGGTTTAAAAACAAGTAGATAAATATATCAATATCCATCAGAAATTACCGTTTATTGGGGCACCTGGGTGGTTCAGTGGGTTAAGCATCAGGTCATGATCTCACAGTTCCTGAGTTTGAGCCTTGCATTGGGCTCTCTCCTGTCAGCGCAGAGCCCACTTAGGATTCGCGGTCTCCCCCGCCCCCCCCCGCGCGCCCCCCCCGCCCCCCCCCCCCTCCCCCCCAGTCTGTACATCCCCCCCCCCCCCCCCCCCCCCCCCGGCCACTTACGTGCGTGCACGAGCACTCTCTCTCTCAAAAATAAACATTAAAAAAAATAAATGACTATTTATCAAGGACTTATCTCTTTAAAAGATTACTGGACTAGTCAAAATAAAGGTAAGGACTTTTAAACACTAAAGATACGTATGTGACTCTTATAGTCTCCAAGATAGTGTTTCAAGGAATTTTTTGTAAGTAAAAAAATTCATTTTATACAGTTTTTTTTTTATTTTTTTTTCAACGTTTTTTATTTATTTTTGGGACAGAGAGAGACAGAGCATGAACGGGGGAGGGGCAGAGAGAGAGGGAGACACAGAATCGGAAACAGGCTCCAGGCTCCGAGCCATCAGCCCAGAGCCTGACGCGGGGCTCGAACTCACGGACCGCGAGATCGTGACCTGGCTGAAGTCGGACGCTTAACCGACTGCGCCACCCAGGCGCCCCTACAGTTTTTTAATTCTGATACAATCTCATTCATTATTGATGATGTAAAAATTCTAATAATATAACAGCATATCTATTTTAGTAGTTAGTAATAGGGTACCTAAAGAGACTGGATCTTAAAATTCTAAATTAGAAACTGTCTTAAAATCAGTTGTAACTTTATAAAATAAAAACTAGAATTTGCAGTTGGGCAACTCTCCCTTTTGGGGGGAGCAGATTCCCCCAGGAAATCCTTGGGGTTCTGTGAACTCTTCAGAGAGCCTGAACCAACAGAGAAAAGCAATTACACTCTCCTCAGGGTGTTAACTGCGGTGTTTGCCCCATGTTTGCGTTTGTCTTCCTGCCCCCTTCCTGAAAACTGTCTATCCTTATCTAAGCACTGGATCAGGGAAAATTAGGAGCCAGATCGAATGCAGGAGGGCTGCACAATCCTAATCTATTCCTCACCTCATGCAGGAGTAAAGACTGTGACAAAGACATGTACTTGGTGTTCTAGGCTACAGTCATCACACATGGAATATTATTTAGAGTTGAATAAGTCATACTTTGGGAAAGATACTGTCAAGCCATGGTAGTCAAGTCAGATCATCACTCTGAGATTAGGGGTCCAATTTCACTTTCTGAGAGTAGATGCCCCGGTGCTTTTCACACTGAAACAGAACGTATGGTGCCTTGGACCAGAGAAAAAAAGAACTTGCCCTTTTCTCTGCCTATCTCTAAGTAGAGGCTATAGCTGTGCCCTCCTACTATGGTGGCAATGACTCCACAAGAAGGCCTGTGGGTGGGTTTGGGTCCATGGGTACTTGGAGTGACCACTCCTGGCAGATGTCAGCAGTCTTCACTGGTGGAGGGCAGCTGTGCCCAGCAGGGCAGCTGTCATGAGAGTCACTGCAGGAGATCTATCAGAGGCAGGAATGGAGGGGCAAGGTAAAAGACAACAACAAATCTCCTAAATGGTTGAGGAACACACTTGGAGACAGAGGTAACTTATAGCAGAAAAGCCCGTAAGGGCTTATGCCATAGTAATTTAGATAAAAACAGGAGGTATAATTCCATTCTGTAGTCACAACTAGAAAGGCCAGCAACATATGGGCTACAACGATGAATTATGCAACATGATAAAGTTGTCAAATAAGAATATCAATATGTTCACTCAAATTGACTAGAAAGGGGTTCAATAAAATCTAATACTCATTCCCTTAAAAAAACTTATTATACAAGATATAGGATATTGCTTTAACATAATAAAGACTAGCTCTCAAAAATCAACAATCAACATTCTACTTAACAGTGAATACAAGACATATTCCCATTCCCCAAAGAACCAAAACATGGGGCGCCTGGGTGGCTCAGTCAGTTAAACATCCGACTTTGGCTAAGGTCATGATCTCACAGTTTGTGAGTTCAAGCCCCGTGCCGGGCTCTGTGCAGACAACTCAAAGCCTCAAGCCTGCTTCGGACTCTGTGTCTCCCTCTCTCTCTGCCCTTCCCCTGCTTGTGCTCGCTCTCTCTCTCTCTGTAAAAAATAAACAAACATTAAAAAAAAAAAAAAGAACCAAGACAAAAATGCTATTATCACCAAATAATAGAGTTCAGGAACTGCTAGAGAAAGCATTAAGATGGGCAACAGTAATATGAAGTAACACTTTGGAAAGAAAAAACTTTTTTTTTTTTTTTAACGTTTATTTATTTTTGAGACAGAGAGAGACAGAGCATGAATGGGGGAGGGTCAGAGAGAGAGGGAGACACAGAATCTGAAACAGGCTCCAGGCTCTAAGCTGTCAGCACAGAGCCCGATGCGGGGCTCGAACTCACGGACTGCGAGATCGTGACCTGAGCCGAAGTCGGCCGCTCAACCGACTGAGCCACCCAGGCGCCCCAAGAAAAAACTTTTATAATTCTCCAGTAATGTTATTGTCAAACTAGAAAATCCAAGAGAAACAAATAAAAAGCACTAGCAACATTAAAGAAATTAATAAGGTATGCAAATCAGTGACTTTCCTAAATATCATTAATAACTAAATTACAAAACATGGAAAGATATCCACAGTAGCAACAAAGACCACAATTCCTATGAAAAGGTTCTACATGAAATGTGCAGAACCTGTAAAAACCAAAGTACTAAATTTTACTGAGAGACAAAATAGATGCTTAAATAACAAAAACAAAACAAAAAAAAAAACAAAAACAAAGAAACAAAACAAAAAAACACAATGGTATTGGATGGAAAGAATAAGTACCTATAAAAACATGTACTTTTCCCAAATTAAAATAGAGATCTAGTGACAATTCAATTAAAATTCCAAAAGGAGATTGACAAAGTTAGTATAAATTTCCATATTAGAAAAGGCAAAAATATCTAAGAAAGTTTACAAAAGAAAACTAATGAGAGATTTTTCTATGCTAGATATTAAAACATTTATAAAGCTACAACAAATAGTATGAGGATACCAGGCCAAAAAATTAATGAATAGATCTTCAGAAGAGATTGGTTTGGGAAGACATTAAAATATACAATAACTAAATATGATTAATAAAGGATCATAAGTTAGTGGAGAAAGGAGTCAATAATGCAAGATCATGGTGTGGGGAAAACCAGGAGTCTCTGTTTGCCTGTCATCCAAAGTCTTTTCTGTGTCTATGAGACCCTATATAATCTGGGTCCTGCTATCTTGCCAACCTCATTAATTTTTAAGTTTTTTTTTTACTTATTTTGAGAGACAGATAGAAAGCAAAAGGGGGAGGGGGCAGAGAGAGAGGGAGACAGAATCCCAAGCAGGCTCCGTGCTGTCAGCAGAGAGCCCGATGTGGGGCTTGAACTAGCTGAACTAGCCGCAACCAAGAGTCAGACACTTATCAGACTAAGCCACCTAGGCACCCCAAGCACCCATCACTTATTTTTATTCACAATGTACATAAAGCATAGTTAAGGAAATGAGACTTCCAGACCTAACTTCCAATTGGATTCATACCCTGTTTTTTGTCCATTGGGATTTCTACTTTCCCTGCAAATTCAAGAGTGCTAGCAGAAAGCAATCAAGAGGTGATTGATTGGCAAATGATTAGAAGGTGACTAATTGGCTAAATGAGAGAAGACAAAACTGGACTTGCCCATTTGAACAGAATTTGGATGTTCCTTGTCTGACCTTGTTCCTGCTTCTCCCCCTCCCCCTACCCCCATCTCTACACCACCTCCCACTTGGCATGGGCAACCCCATCTGCTGACAGCTCCCCACCTCCCTCCTGTCACATAGGGAAAAATGCCACTGATAAAAGGATCTTCAGTTATAGAAAATATTTTTGTTGTTATCAGAATTTTAAAAATGAGAGAGTATGTAAAATATAGTCAAAACTTAGGAACAGGATCATCTGAAATCTGTGAACTGTACCACAGAATCCCCTTCCAAAAACAGGCTATAAAAGATGGGTTCTCTTCCTAATTATATGTTTCACATCATAAAACAACTAATCATATCCATGTGGAGTATTTGCTTCTTTGTGGGGTGTGTAGGGATGGGTATGTGGGTGTGTATGGGTGCAGGTGTGGGTGTGCCTACACATGTGTGATTTGTGTTGTCAGGACACCTGTTGTAAAAGGATCAAGGAATATGGAAAAGAAATTTTTTCAAAATTTGTGCAAGGCTTTGGGCAGTTTAATCATTCACTTTTTGAAGAACAGGAGAGAGACTTATAGGAAAAGACCTGGCTTGAATGAATTGCTCCAATAACACATATGTAATATATATTACGTACTATTTTATATAGTGTGTGTGTGTGTGTGTGTATACACACACACACACACACACACACACACACATGTATATACAGTATTACATATGTGGTATAAAATATCTTCATTGAGTCTTCTTCTTTCCCAGAAATGTTTCACCAGTCACTGATCTCTGGAAAGGTCCAATGTGGCCTCAGGACCAGTTTGACCAGGCTAGACCATAGGTTTGGGCTTTTTTTTTTAATTGATCTGTCCTAAAGAGTGAAATTTCACAACTGTGTGACCCCATGAAAGAACTAAAAATCGCTCGACAAAACAGGAACTGGCTGTGCTTTTCATTTTTAACCATATTCCATATTCCTTATCTGTCTTTTGTAGAAATTACAACTTAAAGGTTGAACTCTTGCATAATTTTGTTATAGATAATTCTGTTTACTGAACAGTCAGAAGGAATATTATGTAATGATACTTTTCCTTCCACTCCAATCTAAAAATATGTATTATTGGATCTAATCTGCAACTGGAATCCAGCTACACAGAGACTTATTTAATTTGCCTCCAGTTTAAAACAAATAAACAAAAAACTCCACCGGTTCCACAACCCTAGAATTGCCTCATAAGAAAAATAATTTTTGAAGAGCATATTCAATTTTTCACCTTCCTGCTCCTTAATCAACACAACCACAAGGCAATATATAAACTGAAACCATAAATTAAAAACATTCTTCATAAAAATAAGAAAAAAAAACTTTGTATCAAATCATCCTGGCTCTTATAGCATAAAGAAATCAGCTTTGTGCAACCCATATGTAATATAGATCCCAGAACAAAAAAAAAAAAAAAAAAAAAAGGACTTCACATATTCCTCAGCCCAGGAACCTCCATTTATGTTATTATCTTATACTTTGTACTTCTTGCAATTTTAAATTTCCATTGCAATAAGAGGGAAAATGCCCAATGGAGATTCTTGCCAGTATCTCCAAAGAAATTCTGCTTTACCCTTAGTATTCCAAAGTATTCATGCTCTGATAAGTATGGCCATGTGTGTTTCGCCTTTAGGAACAGAATGTTTTGGGGCTGAGATTTCTCCAAAGGAAGTGAGGTAGTTTAGGGCAGAATGGACAGGAAAAAATATCATTTCTTTGAGAACTGATAATCAAGGCTTTACAACTGTCAGGAACCAGAAACTGAGGCTGGGCTATCCACAGGAATAGTGATTTAAAGGAGGAATGTGAGGGAATTTCCACGTCTATGTCACTCCCTCAACTTATGCTATTAAATTTTTCTTATGTTAAAAAAAGTTAAATAGGGGCGCCTGGGTGTTTCAGTTGGTTGGGTGTCCAACTTTGGCTCAGGTCATGATCTCACAGCTCGTGAGTTCGAGCCCCACATTGGGCTCTGTGCTGACAGCTCGGAGCCTATAGCCTGCTCCAGATTCTGTGTCTCCCTCTCTCTCTCTCTCTACCCGCTCATGCTCTCTCTCTGTGTCAAAAATAAATGAACATTTAAAAAAATTTTTTAATAAAATAAATTTAATAAAATTTAAAAATAAAGGAGGGATAGGAAAGAGTCATTGAAACAGAAACATAGGAATCTGACTTTCCAAATCACACCTATATACAGATGCTCAGCTTTTGGGAGCTAGTCCCAAACACTTAATCTCTGGATCTTTTTTGCTGTTTGCCTTCTCCCCAGTTGATAGCCTCCATCCTTTATCTGGTCTTCCCTGTGTCCTGCAAATTCCAGGGAATTCCAATGTCTGGCTTCTAAGTCTATATAGCTTCCCAGTCTGGAATTTAGTAACCATTCTGTGCTAAGGAAACACCAAGGAAGGAAAGAAAATTCCTGCCCTCAAGGTGCTTATACTCTAGTGAGAGGAAAAAGACAATAAACAAAGTAAGTAATTAAAATACAGAATATTAATTCACCATATGACAATGCTGGTGTGGCTACACTGATGTGCAAAAATGATGATATCATGTGATTCAACCTATATACTAAATGGTGATGAATATTATGTTTTAAAAAATGAAGCAGGGGAGCAGTGCTTGAGTGGCTCAGTCAGTTAAGTATCCAACTTCAGGTCATGATTTCATGGTTCATGGGTTCAAGCCTCGTGTCAGACTCTGTACTGACAGCTTAGAGCCTGGAACCTGCTTCAAATTCTGTGTCTCCCTCTCTCTCTGCTCCTCCTCTACTCGTTCTCTCTCTCTCTCTCTCTCTCAAAAATAAACATTAAAATAAAATAAAACAAAACAAAATTAAATGAAATTAAAATAAAAATGAAGCAGGGGAGAAGAACAGGTAGTAGGCTCGATAAAAGAGTGAGAGCAGAGAGGGTTACAATTTAAAATTGGGCAGGGGCGCCTGGGTGGTTCAGTTGGTTGAGCGTCCGGCTTCGGCTCAGGTCATGATCTCATGGTTTGTGAGTTCGAGCCCCGTGTCAGGCTCTGTGCTGACAGCTCAGAGCCTGGAGCCTGCTTCGGATTCTGGGTCTCCCTCTCTCTCTCTGCCCCTCCCCCACTCGTGCGTACGTGTGTGCGCGTGCGCTCTCTCTCTCTCTCTCTCTCTCTCTCTCTCTCCAAAGTAAATAGCCCCTCCCCCACTCGTGCTCTGTCTCTCTCTCTCTCAAAAATAAATAAACATTAAAAATTTTTTTTTTAAATAAAATGGGGCAATCCATTTCCAAGTGGTACACTTATATGACACTGTTTTTGCTACTTTATCATTATTCTTTTAAGGAGCATGCATTCCTTTATACTGAGTTTTTAAAAACTTTAGAATATGAAAGTTGCCGAAAAAACGCAGTAAGTAACTTAAAAATGTATATTTTAGGGCATTTACATCAAGCAGGAATATAAGATACAAATCATATTAACAGAGTCTTATGCTCCATGAAACTAGGTTAAATACCTGGTATAAAGTGTGGTAGAAAGGCTTTAATTATATATGTTCTAAGCCACTGATTTTAAAAACAAGCAATAAACTGTATCTTAATGAGCACAGTAGAAATATAGTTTATGTCACATTTTTAAAATGTACATGATCAAAGAACAAACAACTCCCATTAATGGATCACCCAAATAGTCAATCTAACACAATGCTTTTCAGATTTGTTTGTGAACTACAAAAATGTGGGGAGAGAGGAGAAAAACTTACAAGAGGTAGCTATGAGACAGCCTAATTAAAAAATAAACTAGGGGCTCCTGGGTGGCTCAGTCAGTTAAGCATCTGACTCTTGGTTTAGGCTTAGATCATGATCTCCCAGTGTCGTGGGATAGAGCCCGGAGTTTGGGGTCTGAGCTAACAGTGTGGAGCCTACTTAGGATTATCTCTCTCCCTCTCTCTCTCTGCCTCTCCCCTGCTTGTTCTCTCTCTCTCTCTCTAAAAAAAAAAAAAAAAAAAAAAAAAAAAAAACCTAATACACGGCTTAAACATTAATATAACACAAATGATATTATCAAAATTTATGACGTTGCAATAAATTCCATAAAAACCAGGATCCTAGTAAGACTAATTATTAAGTTAATCCATTGGACATGGCCTGGAATCTAAAAGGAAGACATGAATTCTCCTCCTGAATACTGACTGATCTAGCTCAAGAATCTAACAGTTATACATAGTGCCCATTCCCCAAAAGAAATCTAAACCAGCAATGCTCAACAGAACTGTTTGCCGTGATGGAAATGTTCTGCCTTGTCCAATAAGGTAACCACTAGGCATGGATGGCTATTGAACACTTCAAATGTGGCTAATAAAACTGAAAAACAGAATTTCCAAAATTATATCATATTTACAGAATAATAGCAGTACCCTACATCTCACAGAAACGGACTCCCAAATCAAAGCATCTAATGCCATTATTAGGAGTCGCACATCGTGCAGCCAGTCCTTTGAATCACTGAGCAAAAAAAGTAACTCTTTTCTGCTGTTCTTAAAGAAGATGTGTTAATATCCTAAATATTATTTTCACAATTTACTGCCATTCATAGGAACTTAGGTCACATATACTCTTATGCAAAATATTAGAGTAAGTCCTACCCTCCACTTTACCTTCTCAAATCTGTTACAGCTGTTCAATTTTAAATGAATATCCATTTCCTGTCATTTGTCAGACTTTATAACTTACAGTCAATAGAAAAGTTTTAAATGTAGTATTTAACTGATATGGGAAGATGAAGTAAAATACAGTAAGAAAACAAAACTTTACAAAAGTTATAAAAGTGGTTTGAATGTATATCTGACCAAAGTGAGAACAGCTCAACAAAGACTTACTGGTTTAGCACGACATCGAGAATAAAGGATGTTCCAAAGGCATCAACCTGGAAGCTTGCCTGGTCAACATGAGTCAACTGCAATATCAAAAAGATAAAAGGTATTTATTATTTAGCCACGGCAATTGGACAATAAGCATTTCTTATGATGATTCAAAAAGGTTTATAACATCATAAATTAGAAAGCCAATTCAACGCGGACATGAAATGAAAAAAACATAAAATCTGCACCTTCTTAGAAGCCAAACATTCACCAGTCTGAAGTAAAATACCACCTAACCTTAGAGGGCAAGCGCCCTACCTTTCTGGTTTATCTCAAGTGGCTAACCATTTCATTTCCAAGAAGACTGCACTTCATTCATTTTATTCTGTATTAAATGACTGGCTCCTCTAAAATTAAACTTTGTATGTTAAAAAAGAGATATGGGGGGTGCGTGGGTGACTCAGTCGGTTAAGTGTGACTTCAGCTGAGGTCATGATCTGGCAGGTTCATTCTAGCCCCACATTGCTTCAGATTCTGCCTCCCTCCCTCTCTGCACCCATGCGTGCTCTCTCTCTCCCGCTCTTTCTCTTTTTCTGTCAAAAATAAGTAAACATTAAAAAAAAGATAGGAAAAATATGTTCAAGAGTAAAATAATACAGTGAATATGAGCTATTTACAAGGAAGATATCTGAATCTCTTAAAAACCTTCTTCATCCTAAATGAAACACACACTTTAAAAATAGTAAGTCAGTTCTAATTTACCAAACATTATTTCAGAGAGGTTTCCACATCTTCCTAAGAGCAAAACTGAACCTCTGCTATCTACTGCAAATACCACCTACGAAAATTTGTTTGGAAAAAAAAAAAGTCACTATTTTCTATGCTATTCTAGGAACTCCCAGAGAAAATCACAAGGGACTCTAAACTTAAAAAAAAAAATGTAATGTTACCAATAACACTAATATTAACATATTCAATAATCATATGCATTAACTGAAGTAATCAAAACTATTCCATTTGATTCCCCAAATATTAACTGTAGCTATAGCTAAGCAGGACTATGAATTATTTTAATTTTTTGTTTATGTCTGTCTGGTATCCAAAATTTCTAAAATAAACACGTATAATTCCAACAGTGAAAATAAAACAAACGCGATTATATAGATAAGAACCATCTGAGCAACTGTATTTATGTGGTACGTGAGGCAGATGGTGTTACTGTTCTCGGAGAACGAGCACATCTTAAAAAAAGAACTATCCTAGGATTCTGTGGGGCATAAAGGGCACCTCAATCATCCCTGGGATCTTCACACATAGTAAGCTTCTGGTTGTAGGTGAAAGGAGAAAGCTTAATTGATAATAATAAAGCTTTATGGAAAGAAAGGGTAATCCTTCTATTTTCAAGTATTTGAAAGAAGTGGGGGTAGGGCATTCCAGTTAGTCAGTTGCTAACACATTCCAATCCCCATGAAACCCGAAGAAAGAACAACTATTTGAATACCTCTCAGCCTCATTACCTCATTACCATTCATTTTTAACTGCTGGCTCTCCCCAGTTAACACCCAGGCTATCTATCACCAAACTCTGGTTTTTTTTTTTCTTCTTGTAATTCCTGAAGCCACACCTTACTCTTCATTTCCATATCTGCCATAGATCATATTCACCCTGATCTAAAATTGACTTTTGGTAAGCCCCAGATTTTCTACTGTATCAAATACAAACTTTCTCCCCCTGGATATCAAGATCCTCCACAGTCTCCTCCCCACCTCCCAGACAATGCCACACAAGTCCCCAAGGACCCACCTGTACTCTATTCATGCGCAATTCTCTCTTCTCTTTAATTCAACAAGCTGTGTGCATTCCCACTTTTTTTGTGGCTTTCATTCATCACTTCTGCAAAGTGCCATGATGAACCAGACCTTTGGATACTGAGTGATCTTCACCAAGGCCATTTCCCAGAAATGGCCCTATCCATCTTTCAAGATGTAGATCAAACCCCTCCTTGTATCAATCCCTGAGGGCTGTCATAACAAAGTGCCACAGACTAGGTGGCTTAAACAACAAAAATTTACTTTCTCAAAGTTCTGGAGGCTGGAACTACAAGATCAAGGTATAGGCAGATTTGGTTTCTCCTGAGACCTCTCTCCTTGGCTTTTCACTGGATCCTCACATGGCCTTTACTCTGTATGTGTGCAGGCCTGTGTCTCTCTATCTCTTCTTTTTTTTATTTGAGAGAGAGAGAGAGAGAGAGAAAGAAAGGGAAAGAGAGCACGAGCAGGGGAAAGGCGCAAAGGGAGAGGGAGGGAGGGAGGGAGAATCTCACTCCATGCTGTGCATGGAGCCTGATGCAGGGCTCCATCCTACAGCCCTGGGATCATGACCTGAGCTGAAATCAAGATATGGACACTCAACCAACTGAGCCACCCAGGTGCCCCCCTCTCTCTCTTCTTGTAAGGACATCAGTCATCCTGTATTTAGGGCCCACCCAAATGACCTCATTTAGTCTTAATTACCTCTTTAAATACCTCATCTCCAAATACAGTCATAGCAGGGGTGAGAGCTTCAACATATGAATTTTGGAGGAAACACAGTTTAGCCTAAACACTCCTCTTCTATGAAGTCTTCCCAACCCTTCCAAGCCTCCTCCTCTTCTCCTCCTCAATACTGTTCAATTTGATATGAGGGCCTCAGTACTGACCAGCATGGGGTACTCAGTAAGTATTTCCTGACTAACTCATTTGAGGGTTTGTTTTATGAGTCACCTGGATACAAAAATGAGCAAAAATTTAACAGCTATAAATTACCTGCTTATAGAAACACACTCCTTCCATCAAGGTTGTTCTTAATGCCATTAATGTCTTTCCTTTTGTCTAAAAGCTTTCAGAGTTCCCTGAAGTGCTAACAACCGTGTTTTGGAACAGGCTGAGGAAAGCTCAGCTTACCAGAATTGATGTCTCAATTAAAACCTCTCTTCCCTCTTCCCTCCATTCTTTCTTGGCATTTACTGTTGTCAACAGGGAAGAGGCCCCATGTTATTCATCATGGCATCATGATTCATTGTAGGGATCAAGATAATATAACCATTCTTTCTTAGCAAGATACTCACTGTTTATATTAATTTCATCTAGTCCCTATGTTTTGTTTTTCCTGTAGCTTCAGTTTATATCTGGTATCTTTATTGATCTCATACATGTCCCAAAGAGAAACACATTACTTAAATTCAAAAGAAAATCTATTGACAGCATGTTTAACTGCTATTTAGTAAAAAGAAAAAATTGCATTATTGATAGTAATAGGAACAAGTATATATTACTATTGTTGTAATGCAAGGCAGGCTTCCTTAGACTGTATACAGATTGATTCATTCAACAAACATCTTCTGAGAATCTACCAAGCGTTAGGAACTATTTTGATCTGGTAGACAAGGTAGTGAAGAAAACTGACCATGTTTCTCTGTTACTGGAGCTTGTTTTCAAGTGGAAGGAGAAAGTAAGTGACAAATAAAATGACAGAAAATTAACAATAAAAAATAAAATTGGAAAATAAATACACTATTCCCAGATTTAATAAAACAAGGTAAACAGGTGACCAGAATAGATGAGATTCTAGGTGGTCCTGGAAGCCTCTCTGAGGAGGTGGCACCTGGGAGACACATAAGTGACTAAAAGGAATCTATAGCAGATAGAATAATGGCCCTAAAGAGGCCCAAACTCTAGCTCCCGGAACCCATGAACATACTACCATACATGGAAAAAGGGAGCTTGCATATGTGCTTAATTTAAGGATCCTGAGATGGATAGACTAGCCTGGATTATCCAGGTGGGCCCAATCTAATCACAAGGGTATTTATAAAACCAGAGTCTTAGAAGGGTCAGAGTCAGAGAAGGAGATGTGATCATGGAAACAGAGATGAGAATAAGGTGAGGCAAAGCCACGTGCCAATGAACATTGGAAGCCCCTAGAAATTGGAAAAAGCAAGAAACATTTCTCCCCTAGTGCCTCCAGAAGGAACATACTCCTGCCAACACCTGCACCTTCGCTTTGTAAGACCCATTCCAGGCTTCTCATCTCTAGAACTTAAGAAAATTAATTTTTGCTGTTTTGTTATATTAATTTTGTGGTAATGTAATGTGTGGTAATGCTGTAACAGCAGCAATACGAAACCAATACAGCATTCAATGGCAATGTGCCTGAACATTTAGAAAAGGGGTTCAATAAAGAGTTGATTTCACCAATGGTTCCATGTCACTCTCCTCCATGGCACTCACATTGGAAGCACTGATACCCATGAAGGCATAAGGATCAAACTCCAAACATCAGACTTTCCCAACCAAACCCAACTTGCAGTGGTGACCACGACAGTAAATGTTGTCCCTGTATTCTCTGTGACCTTCTATCATTCAGGAACCTGCCTTCTCCATGTTTGTTTAAAAACCAGGCCAAAGAAAAGAAACATGTTTATGTCTTTAGGTTATCTTGGAGAAATAATAAATTAAGTAGAATTACACTGACTTCATGCTATATTAACAATGCAGCTTCTTAGCCAACACCATCAAAGTGAGACAGAGTGGGTCTCAGAAAGTTAATCTTAGACCCTGCCTTTTTAGTTCAAAGAAAAAGAAAATGTTTGAAACAAGAGAACCCATACAATATCAGGATTTTCCCTTTTTTTTTCAGGAGCGGGTTGGGTAATTCCTAACGCACATTGTCAAAGAAAATTTCTAATATTTATTAAGTTTAATTTGAATGTAAAAGGTAGTAATTGCTCCCAGAGACATTTTTTAAGTTTATTTATTGATTTTCAGAGAGAGAAAGAGTGCCTGTGAGTGAGAGAGGGGCAGAGAGAGAGGGTGGAGAGAGAATCCCAAGCAGGCTCCACTCTCAGCGCAGAGCCGGATGCGGGGCTCAAACCCATGAACCGTGAGATCACACCCTGGCCGAAATCAAGAGTCAGACACTCAACCAATTGACCCACCCAGGTGCTCCTGGCTCTCAGGGATGTTTTTAAAATGTAATTTTGCAGAAATGCCTTCTTTCAAATTACTACATAAGAATGATTTGTGATTTTAAAAACTATTAATCAAACACTTCAGTATCATAGAATAATATGGAGAAAACCCTTAAAGCTCATACAATACAACACCCTTATTTTACAAACAAGGAAAGTGAGGCCAGTGTGGGCAAAGGTCATTTGCAATGTCACGCTACTTGGCGGCAGAGACCATTCCCATCACACTTCATCCTGGCTTCCATTCTGCAGCTTGGAGGTGCTCGCAGGTTTTACTGGGTTCATATGAGTAATCATTTTTTTTTTAATTTTTTTTTAATGTTTATTTATTTTTGAGACAGAGAGAGACAGAGCATGAATGGGGGAGGGTCAGAGAGAGAGGGAGACACAGAATCCGAAACAGGCTCCAGGCTCTGAGCCATCAGCCCAGAGCCCAACGCGGGGCTTGAACTCACGGACCGTGAGATCATGACCTGAGCCAAAGTCGGACGCTTAACCAACTGAGCCACCCAGGCACCCCATATGAGTAATTATTTAAAAAAAGAGCATTTTGGGGTGCTTGAGTAGCTCAGTTGGTTAAGCGTCTGACTTCAACTCGGGTCATGATCTTGCGGTTTGTGAGTTCAAGCCCCGCGTCAGGCTCTGTGCTGACAGCTCAGAGCCCGGAGCCTGATTCGCATTCTGTGTCTCCCTCTCTCTCTGCCCCTCCCCTGCTTGCACTCTGTCTTTCTGTTTCTCTCTTTCAAAGATAAATAAACATCAGGGGCACCTGAGTGGCTCAGTCAGTTAAGCATCCAACTTCAGCTCAGGTCATGATTTCACGGTTCGTGGGTTTGAGCCCCGTGTCAGGCTCTGTGCTGACAGCTCAGAGCCTGGAGCCTCCTTCGTATTCTGTGTCTCCTCCTCTCTCTGCCCCTCCCATGCTCATGTTCTGTCTCTCTGAGTCTCTCAATAAATAAATGTTAAAAATTTTTTTAAATAAAAAAGGAGCATTTTTAGAGCCATTAAAATGCTCTAATGAGCTTTTTTAATATATATGAAAAGAAAACTTAAATAATGAAAAGCAGTGTTTAGAACTTTTTCATCAGAACAGTCAATAATGTTACCACATCTGACACAGAGCACATGTTCTGAGGCCAATTTGATTACAACCTAAGAAATTAAGAATTAGTTTAAAGTAGGTATCTCTTAAGGAAAAAAAAATTACATAGGTATGGTAAATTGTGTGAGCGTATGTGTATGTTTTCGGGACTGAGAGAAGTAGTGAGGCGGACATTTATAGAAGCTGTGAAACAAAAGATTAAGGGGAAAACATGCAAAGATATAAAATAACTATCCAGATGGCAAGAAAACTTCATAAATCAATAAAATTACATAAGGATAATTTTAATTTCAAATTTCAAAAATGAATCACAGAATTTTAGGACCAGAAGAACCTGATATAAATTTCCAGATTGAGGCCTATTTATTATTCATGGCTAAGAGCTGAAATTTAAATATGAAGTTAACATAGCCCCATGCTCCTGTGCATTTTGCCTCTCGGCAGCCTTTTTCTCCTGATATCTCCTGGAGCCAGTGAACCAGGGCCAACCTACATAACCCAAAGATCAAATAAATACAAAGGAACTTTTGAAGACTGCTTTATTCATAACCTTTTTGAAAGCTAAGTTGACGCTAAAACTTTCATGGTAGAATTGGAACTCTGACACAAAGAGAAAGACAAGGTAGTCTGGATGTTTAATTAAGCCCAACTTGAATGAATCAATGAATACCAATGGGTGGGAATATTCCCAATCAAATGGCATTGTGCAGCACAATAACTGTGAAAGTAATGAACATTATTAAAAAGAAGTCTTTAATGCAAGTAACAGAATCTCTGGCTTTTCTGCATCCTACATACTTCTTTGCCATTTGATTGCTCCAACTGAGTTTTTAAAAAAATGCAAGTGTAATTCCTGGCATCTAATACACCTTGAGCTCAGTAAAAAACAAAATACCAATAATCACTTGCATATATTATCCCTTTTTTTCTACAACAGAAAAGGCCAATTGAAAAATGACCATCATTTCACTGTAGTTACTCCATTGCCTTGCATGGACTTTGGACAAAACAGCTCAAAGAGACACATCTAGTAACCTTAAGATTCTTCATTCTACAATTTGTTGTGGCCACATGAACAAGATAGTTTTCCCCTGGCTAGTTAGTTAAGATATGGAAATAATTTTATGAAGTAGAATTCTGTGAGAAAATAACATGAGTAAGCCTAAAGTGTAGCCAATTCCCATGATCTTGCCCTCCAGATGAATTTGCTCTCCAAATGAAATGCCTGTCCTTGCACTGACTTTATTTGACGTGAAAATTTTTACAATCAATGTAAATATGTTCAATTGATGTGACATACCCTTGTTTTGAGATGGATGACCCAAGGATAGATATGATGCCATAGAAATCTCTGCACCTAGAGTACCTCTAGGTGAAGCCGTATATACCACACACACACACACACACACACACACACACACACACACAAACTTTAGAAACAAGGCTTTCTTTAGATGAGTTTTTGAGAGGCATTCTCTGAATTTACCTTGCTGAAGTGTCCAGTTCTGGTGGCACTGAACACCCTAAAGTCTGTGATTCCCTGGCAGCCACGGGCCCTTGTCTCCAGTAGCCCCTCTGCTCCGATAAACTGGAAGCACAGAGACTATGCTGACACAGACACCAGCTCGATTTTACCATCTCCATTCAGGAAGTCAGGCAGCCTCATTACCTATTTATGCTCCAGCTATCTTCTGATACATCAGTCTCTCCATCATTTTGGCCATTAACTGCCCATTACTAGGCATTCATTTAAGGTCTGAACAAGAGACACTTATTCGTATAATTTTGAAGTCAAAGCAGATCTTTAAGATCTTTAGTAGCCAGAGAACAATATAATACGTAGTCATATTGAGCTGTAATTAAATCTGAGTGCAAGAAACCCCAATGTTTGGATGCAACAAAATCAGCAGACAAAATGAGCAGACAAAAGACGAATCAGTCTTGAAAAATGGATACTCTTCCTGAATGAAAAAGGCTTGGGAGAAAGATGACAGGGCTTCCAGGCCCCACTAGTGACTTGATATTTGATTTAAGAGTGGAGTTATGAAAACTTTCTATACTTCATCTTGCTTCTCCCTAAATGTGAAAGGGTATTAATTATAGAATGCTATGAGAAAAATGCTTTAAAATTTTTGTTTATGGACAAAGTATATAAAAGCTGGTTACAAAGAATAATCTAACTACTGAAAGCTAAACAAAAGACAGGTGAAAAAAAAAAGCAGAGGAGGGAAAATGAGTAGGTAGTTAAGCTATGATGTTATCAAATGAGTAAGTAGTGAGTTCAGCTCTAAATCAGATCATTTGAAAAGCAGCCTTAGAGAGAAGGGTTGTGTCTGCCAGCTGGGTCACACTCTCTCCTGGAGGCAACATCGGAAAAAGGCCAAGTCCAAAGAATAAACTTAAGGATGGTGAATTCATCACATCAAGATTCACTTCACTCAGTTCTGGTATGTCAATGGACTTTTGTCTGCTTGCTTGCTTAATTTCATCTTCTTTACAAAGACATTAGAGATGTCTGAGAGTTATGTCTCATTTCCACTAAAAGGCCAGCTCCAAGCGTCCAAAGAAAGCAGAATCAGAAGTAACACTGAACAAAATCCCATGATGAATACCCGGAACATAAGAATTCCATAACATTTCCTTTGAGAAACAAATTCTCATGGGATAAAAAGGGTTTTTCTCTCCTAGAACTAAAGACTGTAACTAAACATAACTCCAGAGGGCTTTCTGCTCACACGAAAACATAAAAACATAAACTTATACATACATATACTAAACTTTAAAAGGACCAGATTCCTCATTTGCCAACATATCTCAACTGTCCAAAAGTTTTCCAAGAACATAGTGAAGAAATAATCAAGTAAAATATCACAAGAACAAAGCTCCTGCTTTAGAGAAAAAAAAAAAAAAAAGACAGTAAGTCTCTAATGACAAAGATATTAGAAAGATGCTTTTTTTTTTTTCCACAGAAACTTGGCAGGCCAGAAAGGAGTGGCGGGATATATTCAGTGTGCTGAATCAGAAAAATACGCAACCAAGAATTCTTTATCCAGCAATGCTGTCATTCAAAATAGAAGGAGAGATAAAAAGTTTCCCAGACAAACAAAAATTAAAGGAGCTCGTGACCACTAAACCAGCCCTGTAAGAAATTTTAAGGGGGACTTTCTAAGGGAGAAAAGATGAAAATATATATATATATAAATAAATAAATACCAAAATCGACAAAAGATTAGAAAGGACCAGAGAACATCACCAGAAACTCCCAACTCTACAAGCATCATAATGGCAATAAATTCTTATCTTTCAGTGCTCGCTCTAAACGTCAATGGACTCAATGCTCCAATCAAAAGGGTAACAGAATGGATAAGAAAACAAGATCCATCTATATGCTGTTTACAAGAGACCCACTTTAGACCTAAAGACACCTTCAGATTGAAAATAATGGGATGGAGAACCATCTATCATGCTAATGGTCAACAAAAGAAAGCTGGAGTAGCTATACTTATATCAGACAATCTAGACTTTAAAATAAACACTGTATCAAGAGATGCAGAAGGGCATTATATCATAATCAATGGGTCTATAGACCAAGAAGACCTAACAATTGTAAACATTCATGCACCAAATGTGAGAGCACCAAAATATATAAATCAATTAATCACAAACATAAGGAAACTAACTCATCAATAGTAATATCATAATAGGAGACTTCAACACCCCACTCACAGCAATGGACAGATAATCTAATCAAAAAATCAACAAGAAAACAATGGCTTTAAATGACACACTGGACCAGATGGACTTAACAGATATATTCAGAACATTTCATCCTAAAGTAGCAGAATATACATTCTTCTCCAGTCCACATGGAACGTTCTCCAGAATAGACCATATACTGGGACATAAATCAGCCCTAAGTAAGTACAAAAAGATCAAGATCATACCGTGCATATTTTCAGACCACAACGCTATGAAACTCGAAATCAACCACAAGAAAAAATTTGGAAAGGTAACAAATACTTGGAGACTGAAGAACATCCTACTAAACAATGAATGGGCTAACCAAGCAGTTAAAGGGGAAACTAAAAAGTATATGGAAGTCAATGAAAATGATAATACCACAACCCAAAACCTCTGGGACACAGCAAATGCAGTCATAAGAGGAAAGTATATAGCAATCCAGGCCTTCCTAAAGAAGGCAGAAATATCTCAGATACACAACCTAACCTTACACCTTAAGGAGCTGGAAAAGGAACAGCAAATAAAACCTAAAACCAGCAGAAGACAGGAAATAATAAAGATTAGAGCAGAAATGAATGCTATCGAAACCAAAAAACAGTAGAACAGATCAATGAAACCAGAAGCTGGTTCTTTGACAATATTAACAAAAGTGATAAACCACTAGCCAGTTTGAGCAAAAAGACAAAGGAAAGGACCCAAATAAGTAAAATCAAGAATGAAAGAGGAGAGATCACAACCAACACAACAGAAATAAAAACAATAATAAGAGAATATTATGAGCAATTATATGCCTATAAAATGGGTAATCTTGAAGAAATGGACAAATTCCTAGAAACATACACACTACCAAAACTGAAACAGGAAGAAATAGAAAATTTGAACAGACCCATAACGAGTAAAGAAATCGAATTAGTAATCAAAAATCTGCCAAAAAACAAGAGTCCAGGGCCAGATGGCTTTCCAGGGGTTCTACAAAACATTTAAGGAAGATTTAACACTTATTCTCTTGAAACTGTTCCAAAAAATAGAAATGGAAGGAAAACTTCCAAACTCTTTGTATGTAGCCAGCATTACCCTGATTCCAAAACCAGACAGAGACCCCACTAAAAAGGAGAACTATAGACCAATTTCCCTGATGAACATGGATGCAAAAATCCTCAACAAGATATTAGCCAACTGGATGTAACAATACATTAAAAAAATTACTCACCACGATCAAGCGGGATTTATACCTGGGATACAGGGCTGTTTCAATATCCACAAAACAATTAACATGATTCATCACATCAATAAAAGAAAGGACAAGAACCATATGATCCTCTCAATAGATGCAGAGAAAGCATCTGACAAAATACAGCATCCTTTCTTGATAAAAACCCTCAAGAAAGTAGTGATAGAAGGAGCATACCTCAAGATCATAAAAGCCATAAATGAACAGCCCAGCACTAATATCATCCTCAATGAGGAAAAACAGAGAGCTTTCTCCCTAAGGTCAGGAACAAGACAGGGATGTCCATTCTCGCCACTGTTATTCAACATAGTACTGGAAGTCTTAGCCCCTGCAATCAGACAACACAAAGAAATAAAAGGCATCCATATCGGCCAGGAGGAGGTCAAACTTTCACTCTTCACAGATGACATGATACTCTGTATGGAAAACCCAAAGGATTCCACCAAAATACTGCTAGAATTGATTCATGAATTCAGCAAAGTTGCAGGATATAAAATCAATGCAGAGAAATCAGTTGCATTCCTATACACCAACAATGAAGCGACAGAAAGAGAAATCAAGAAATCGATCCCGTTTACAGTTGCACACAAAAACATAAAATACCTAGGAATAAATCTAACCAAAGAGGTGAAAAATCTACACACTGAAAACTATAGAAAGCTTATGAAAGAAATTGAAGAAGACACAAAAAAAATGGAAAAAGATTCCATGCTCCTGGATAGGAAGAACAAATACTTTTAAAATGTCAATACTACCCAAAGCAATCTACATATTCAATGCAATCCCTACCAAAGTAACACCAGCATTCTTCACAGAGTTAGAACAAATAACCCTAAAATTGGTATGGAACCAGAAAAGACCCCGAATAGCCAAAGCGATCCTGAAAACTAAAACCAAAGCAGGAGGCATCACAATCCCAGACTTCAAGCTATACTACAAAGCTGTAAACATCAAGACAGTATGGTACTGGCACAAGAACAGACACTCAGATCAATGAAACAGAACAGAGAACCCAGAAATGGACCCACAAACGTATGGCCAACTAATCTTTGACAAAGCAGAAAAGAATATCCAATGGAATAAAGACAGTCTCTTCAGCAAGTGGTGCTGGGAAAACTGGACAGGAACATGCAGAAGAATGAACTTGGACCATTTTCTTACACCATACACAAAAATAAACTCAAAATGGATGAAAGACCTCAATGTAAGACAGGAAGCCATCAAAATCTTTGAGGAGAAAGCAGGCAAAAACCTCTTTGATCTTGGCCGCAGCAACTTCTTACTCAATAGGTCTCCAGAGGCAAGGGAAACAAAAGCAAAAATGAACTACTGGGACTTCATCAAAATAAAAAGCTTTTGCACAGTGAAGGAAACAAACAGCAAAACTAAAAGGAAATTGACAGAATAGGAGAAGCTATTTGCAAATGACATATCAGATAAAAGATTAGTATCCAAAATCTATAAAGAACTTATCAAACTCAATACCCAAAAACAAATAATCCAGTAAGGAAATGAGCAAAAGACATAAATAGACACATCTCCAAGGAAGACATCCAGATGGCCAAATGACACATGAAAAAATGCTCAACATCACTCATCATCAGGGAAATACAAATGAAAACCACAATGAAATACCACCTTACACCTGTCAGAATGGTTAACATTAACAACTCAGGCAACAACAGATGTTGGCAAGGATGAGGAGAAAGAGGATCTCTTTTGCATTGTTCTTGGGAATGCAAGCTGGTGCAGCCACTCTGGAAAACAGAATGCAGGTTTCTCAAAAAACTAAAAATAGAACTACCCCACAACCCAGCAATTGCACTACTAGGCATTTATCCACAAGATATAGGTATGCTGTTTTGAAGGGACACATGCACCCCCATGTTTATAGCAGCACTATCAACAATAGCCAAAGTATGGAAAGAGCCCAAATGTCCATTGATGGATGAATGGATAAAGAAGATGTGGTATATATATACAATGGAGTATTACTCAGCGATCAAACAGAATGAAATCTTGCCATTTGCAACTACGTGGATGGAACCGGAGGGTATTATGCTAAGTGAAATTAGAGAAAGACAATCATATGACTTCACCCATATGAGGACGTTAAGAGACAAAACAGATGAACATAAGGGAAGGAAACAAAAATAATATAAAAACAGGGAGGGGACAAAACAGAAGAGACTCATAAATATGGAGAACAAACTGAGGGTTGCTGGAGGGGTTGTGGGAGGGGGGATGGGCTAAATGGGTAAGGGGCATTAAGGAATCTACTCCTAAAATCATTCTTTCACTATATGCTAATGTGGATGTAAATTTTAAAAAATAAATAAATAAATACATTAAAAAATTAAAAAAAAATTTTCAATATTGGTCACTCTGATGTATACCTGATACTTACAGGCTATTGTATGTCAATTATACCTCAATAAAAAATTATTTTCAATTAAAAAAAAAAGATGCTTTTTCACCTGTAACTTAACAGTCACCCACCAAGGGCTTTCTTTATTAGGACACCAAATGAGAGAATTCCAGAGATAAGAATTCCTGCAAAAATATTTCATTTTTTGGTGGTTTCTCAAATAGCTAGAATGAAGATTGGTATGAAGAACACACTAGTTATCTTACTCACCAGAACTATGAAGGAAAGGAACAAAGTCAAATTGTGTGAGAGAAAGAGAGAAAACATTACCAGCTATCTCTGAGGAAACCATGTCTCAAGACCATGGAATCTTTCAATGCATGCATACATTAGAATATAGCAAGAATCTGCTAGAGAGATTCAGTAAGACATGAATCTGCCCCCCTCCCTCCAAATTCTTAAACTGAAGGGCTTCCACATACTACTAGCTGGTGTCTCCAAACTGCTTTGAAGGATAACTCTGTACCCTTAGGTTAAAGGAAAATGCAAAGAATCCATCCATGATGACGCATATTTGAGAGAAAACTCAAATACACAATAAGAAAACTGCCGTTATGTGTGCTGCATTACATGTATCTGGCCTATAATCTTGCTGGGATGCTAACTTCAAAAGCATCTAAATCTAAATAAATTAAGTAAGTACAATTTTTCAGACATGTTATAAGGAAAAATCAAAGGGGTACCCTTATTATAAGGGTAATGAAAGAAACTCTAGAAATCACCTTTTTAAAAATATTTTATTTTTAAATAATCTCTATACTCAACACAGGGCATGAACTCACAACCCTGAGATCAAAAGTTGCACACTCTACTGACTGAACCAGCCAGGTACCCCTAGAAATTACTTTTACTTACACTTCTATTATTTATTGGAGCCAGTCATTATTAGCCCTGGAAATAAATAGGTCATTCTTGTCACCTAATACTTCACATGAAAAACTTCCCCTAGAAAAGTGAAATGCCTTTTAAAAATACGTTGACTGTAAATAATCTCTGAAAGTAGGAAATTCTAAAAGATACTGTTATTAAGACAGACAGAAAAGCTCAACAAATCAAGTCACATTATCCACTGCACATCCAAATAATGCTTGCATGCACACGTTTCTGTGCATGTGTGTATATGTTATGGCAGGGAAATCTTGTAACCAACTGTAACCTAGAAAATAATTACTACTTGCAACAAGCCAACTCTATAAGCTGATGAGTCTGACCCTGAAAAGCCCAAACAGAAGGAACAACTGCTCCCCTAAAAGAGGGATATAGGACATAGATCATCACTAAAGGGTCTTCTAGACTAGGACAAGCTAACAAACAGTGTCTAATGACATAAAGTCAGAATCAAATGTAGAGTATCCCTTAGCCCTAAAATGCATCTTCACACACGAATAAAAAAAACCGAAACATAATAGTGTAGATTTCCAATTTTTTATGAATTTGTGTCTAAACCGGAAAAGAAAGAAAATCCTCAGTCTCACCACTGTTTTCTTCACTGGCATACACTCAGCTCTTGCTAGACACAACTTCAGGTCAAAGGCATGATAGAATTTGACTACCTCTATGTAAGACACAGAAAGGATAAACCAATAGAGTCACAAGCAGCCATGACCTCATTAGGGTGGGTTGGTGGAGCCTGGGAGTCACCAACTAGAGGAGAGCCATTTTTTTCTTCCCTCTGTGTAAACTCTTGGCCTCAACCCAGGAGCACACACTGGGCTGTTTTTAATGTTCTATACATGACCTAGGTCTCTATGCTGCTCATGTGTTTTGATATAAAGCTGAACAAACTCTCTAGCTGTTGCCTCTACCGGAGGAAAATTAAAGCATAATGAGGGCTTTGTGCATCTCACATGCTGGGTTGAAGAAAGGATTCCTACAAGACATCTTGATTCTCTTTTACAAAGGAAAAAGCCATTTTACAAAGGAAAAGTCCATTTTGTGACAGTTTTTTACTGGTTGTTGCTCTGAAGCAAATGAATACTTTGAAGTAATATGGATTTCACTTTTCAATTAATTTATTAAATGATAACATAAAGGAATTTATTCACTTCTGAGCAGTGGGTCTGAACTATGCACACTGAGTTTCTGGGAAGCTGCCTCCTGGCATGGACTCCTGAATGAAACGTTCCCCAGATCAGCATCCTCAGCAAACTGCCACCGATCCATCCCCTTTGTCCTTCTCTGCTCTTCCCTGCATGCGTCTACCGCCTCCATACCACCTCTGCATCCTGAACCCTTTCCGTGTGCACAGGGACGCCGTGAGAACCAGAGAAGACAGTGAGGAACTCACAGTCTGCATCCACAGATTTCAACTGTCTGCAAAGACATTCAACTACTATGTAAGAAAATAATATAATCCAGCATGAAACTGTTTCATCCTCAAGACTTTCCCTCTGTTTTAAAACTGTGAGCAGTTTCTTATGAAAAGCTGCAGAGGGTATTGGCTAAGACTCTAGATTCTAGAGCCAAATCTACTGTTTCAAATTCCACCTCCCCCCCTCTTCCCCCAAGTTAATGATCTTGGGCAAGTTATCTAAACTCTGTGTGCCTCAATTTCTCCACTTAGTAAATGTGAACAACAGTACCAACCTCAGGACTGCTGGGAAGATTGAGTATATGTAAGGTGCACAGAACACTTTAGCTTTATCAGGGCTACTTATGACTGCACCACATAAGCAGCAAGAGTCTGAATATGTGCAAACAGAATTTTGTATTGCATCCAGGGCTCGGAATCGTTCTTGCTTACCCTCTGTCACGTCCATATGACAATTCCTCCGTCCCTGTCTCTTGAGGTCCATGCCTTACAGCTACATCACCCTGCATTTTCATCTCTATTCCAAGTGCCTATGTATTCCCAACACTTAGCACCTTTCTTGGCACAAAGGATGTGCTCGCTTATGAATGTAAAATAAACCTGACAACTGTTACCTGACAATAACATAAACAAACATTATTTTGCAAATTGTAATGATCCAAAAATGGGAAGGAGTTCTCAGGAGTATAACCATAATGAAGGCTGCTTTCATTGGTATAAACTGTTTTATTGGCTTCTTTTAGTTCTCTAGTATTTACAAACATTTATCACTGTTAAAAAGGGTATAACCCTTACCAGCATGTGCTTTCCACTGATGGTCCTTAAAATTACTAATCTGTATTTCTGTGCCCAATTTATTCAACTAACATTTGTTCATGAGGGTGGTAGTCATTTGGTTACATGACTTAAAATATACATTATCTATAGGACAGAGGGAGAAAGATGGAACTTTTGAGTTTTAGGGAAGCTCAATGACTTATGTGATTCATTTCTCACCTGTTAGGAAACAAATATCCATTCAAAACTATTATGAAAAAATGATTGTTGAGCCTATTTTATTATAAGTTCTTGAGAGAGTTCCTCAACCGCTATTTGTGGTCTGTTCCAATGCTGAATCATCTTATTTTCCCTCTTACATAGCTAACAAAACTCTCTTAATGCAATTTAGGCCCATTTTCTCCATTTGTGAAGCAGGATATGTTCAAAGATGGGTTGGAAGTATGCCTCTCATCTCTTAGGCAGAGTAGACATCATGTGCCACTTTGTAAGCTCTACAGCAGGCTAGCACTATCTACCAACCACACACAATAAAATACCTTGCGCAAAAGTAAACCATAGCCATCCATGTACTAAACATAAAAGAGAAGTACATTTAACTACATGGAAGTGATACTGCCTTGCAAAGAAGAATCCAAATGCATTATATTGTGGGGAGATGGAGGGGGGTGGATTACATTCAAACCCCAAAGTGAAAATTTGTATGGTCTTCTTTGGTGATAAAATGCAATCCTTTGAGAACCCAAGATAAGACTGAAAATACTGCCAGAGACATGGATAATTCCAAATATTTATCCCAGTACAGTTTTCAATGAGACCGCTCAACACAAATCTTTGGAGTAATAGCCCTGTTACTCATACTTTACAGACACGCGCTAGTCTTGGGGTCATTGTACTGGCTGTTCTTTCATCTTGGAATGCTCTTCCTGATATATATGCCTGGCTCACTCTCAACTTCCTTCCAGTTTTTCCCAATGTCATCTTCTCTCTGAGACATGGTGGACCACCCTATTAAAAATTACAACCTATGATATCCACACCCCCCTGTATGCCCAATCTCCATTACCATGCTCATTTTTTTTCCTTTTTCCATAGTACTCACCATGTAACTTACCATTGATTATGTTTTTATCTATCTGCTAGAATATAAGTGCCATGAAAAAAGAAATGTAGGGTTGTTTTTAATCACTTATGATCCAAAGGGCCCAGAATAGTGCTTGCATATAAGAGGCCCTCAATAAATATTTGTGGAGTGAATTTTAAAAATGTTACTTCACGGGGCGCCTGGGTGGCGCAGTCGGTTAAGTGTCCGACTTCAGCCAGGTCACGATCTCGCGGTCCGTGAGTTCGAGCCCCGCGTCAGGCTCTGGGCTGATGGCTCGGAGCCTGGAGCCTGTTTCCGATTCTGTGTCTCCCTCTCTCTCTGCCCCTCCCCCGTTCATGCTCTGTCTCTCTCTGTCCCAAAAATAAATTAAAAAAGTTGAAAAAAAAAATTAAAAAAAAAAAATGTTACTTCACAAATCAAACCACAAGAAATAATTCCATCTCTCTCTCTCTCTTCCTCTCTCCTCCTCTCTCACCTACGTACTCACACACACATACACACACACACACACACACACACACACAAACACACTAGTTATTAAGTCTTAATCTGAAAAAATTTGTAATGTAAAAATTTTAATTGCAAAGTTGTCAAGTTCAAACTTCATAAGAGAAGAAATAAGAATCAAAGCCTATTAAATATTTGCAACCTTCTCTGCTCCCTCATTATTCAAAGATAGGATGATAAAAAGAGAAATCAAGAATCTCTAGTTCTAGTGAAAACACGCTGCAGAGAACAGGAGCTATAAAAAGGCATGATTAATAGCTCGAACATAACTAAAATACCCAACTGCACAAGGGCCAGAAGGTGCAGAGACAAGTGTAGCTGTTTTTCTCATCAAGTGGGATATAAGAACTGAAACTGACCCACCTGCCCTATGGAGACAGGATGGTCTGCAAACACTCTCCACACAGCAACAATATCTGCACTTAGAGTTCTTTTCCTCCTCAACACTTTCTGCAATGAGCATATGATACTAAAATGAAAGCATACGGACTTCTTCTAACCTAATTATTTCTTGAGAAAGAGAAATAACACAATTAACTTTGAAAGCACAGATTTTGGAAATATGTTTGTTGAAAACTGTTGGAAATTCAGAAACACATGGTTGATTGATTAAGTGTTAAAATATTTATTAAATATGGAAATCCACTGCAAAAAAAAATGGAAAGTTCTTCCATTAAGCTGAAGGCTATGTCTAACGCTGGGTTGAGTCATCTCAACAAGAAGCTCAGCGAAGGTACTTATGATTACAGCTTATTTATAATGGGATTCAAAACAACAGAATGATAAAGAGTGAAGAGCCAGAACATAAAAGGAAAAACAGAGAACTGAGAATGACTAAAAGTTTTTTTTTTCCAAAAGGCATTGTATTTTTATTATTTTTATTTTTTTAATTTAAGTCCAAGTTAGTTAACATATAATGTAATAATTATTTCAGGAATAGAATTTAGTGATTCATCACTTACATATAACATCCAGTGCTCATCCCAACAAGTGCCCTTCTTAATGATCCTCACCCCTTGTGCCCTTTCCCCCACCCAACATCCAGCCAGCAACTCTCAGTTTGTTCTCTGTATTTAAGAGTTTCTTATGGTTTGTTTCCCTCTCTGTTTTTGTATTATTTTTGCTTCTCTTCCCTTGTATGCATTTGTTTGGCATTTTAAATTCCACATATAAGAATGACTAAAAGTTTTATTAAAAGCCACTGAGAGGGGTGCCTGGGTGGCTCAATCAAGAGCCTATGACTCTTGATTTTGGCTGAGGTCACGATCTCACGGTTCATGGGTTTGAGCCCTGCATTGGGCTCTGTGCTAGGGTTCAGAGCCTGCTTGGGATTCTCTTTCTTCCTCCCTCCCCCTGCCCCTGACCAGCATGCGTGTGCTCTCTCTCTCTCTCTCTCAAAATAAATAAATGAACTTAAAAAAAAAAAGCCACTGCTAAAAGGGTGAATTTTGTATGCTAAAAGGATGATTTTTATGATACATGAATTATATCCCAAGAAAGCTGTTATCAAAAACTATATTAAAAGTTAGGATTGTTGTCATAAACAAATACAAAGTTTTCACAGAAGAAAAATGGACTTTGTTATAATAACTGCTACTTTCTATAAAATTTTGGAAACAATTTCTTCTTCAATGATCTGTTCCTTTAGATTTTTGCCTTCTGAAGCTCTTCAGATAAAACATGTTTTTATAAAAGAAAATAAAGCAAGCTATTAAAATAGAGCATCTTATCCTCTAATCCAGTTCAACATATAGATTCCAACACTCAGCCTAGTTTAGGAACCAAGAGCCCAACCTTTTATCCCACTGCCCATCAGCCTCTTCGTGTCCTGCTTTCCTTCCCTTTCCTCACTTCCTGGCTAGGAACAGCCCTGTGGAGGATAGAGACTACTGAGGTCTGGACTGATGCAGAGAGGCCTCCCATCCCAAAGTAATTAAGATGCATTGTTACTCATTCAATTTTAAGAAAACAAATCCTACCTGATGTTTGAACTAAAACCATGTGAGGGGACAAACAAGAAACAAAATTATACAGCATAGAGCATACAGTCAATGATACTATAATTGCCATGTATGGTGACAGATGGTAGCTACACTTGTGGTAAGCACAGCACAGTGTATCAACTTGTGAAATCATGGGGTGCCTGGGTGGCTCAAGTCAGTTGAGCATCAGAATCTGGATTTCAGCTCAGGTCATGATCCCATGATTGTGGGAGCCAGCCCTGCGACGGACTACACCCTGAGTGTGGAGCCTGCTTAAGAATCTCTCTCTCTCTACCCCTCTGCCTGACTCGCATGTTCTCTCTGTCTCTAAAATAAAATAAACAAACAAACAAACTTGTGAAAGTGCTATGTTGTACATACCTGGAACTAATGTAACATTGTGTGTCAACTATAACTCAATTAAAGAAAAGAAACATGATTAACTTGTTTTGTTAAATTCCTGGAAAGAATTCAACTACATCAAAGCTGGAACCCACAATTAGCACCAGGGCCCAAACGTTCTACCCTCCTGGAATACTCGATAGGAGTCACAGCTCTCATGAAACAATCTGAGTAACGCAGTGATTTGAATACACAAGAAACTGGGCACCAATTTCACACCAAGAAATGATCATGATGGAAGCTTAAAAAAAAAAAAAAAAAGTAACATTTATTGAGCTCTTACTATATACCAAATACTCAGCCACAAGCTTTATGTGTATTATCTCCTTTAATCCTCACAACAACATATGAGTTGGGTACTATTCTTGCTCCAGTCTTATTGGTGTAAAAAGTTACAGGCATGCCAAGTTCACACAGTGAGCTAGTGGCAAAGGTAGGCTTTGAGCACACGCAGCCTAATTCTAGAACCTCCAACCCTTAATCACTATCCTATAATGTTTCCAAAAAATTGTATCAGGGACTTATTTCACTACGAATTAAGACTTATTCTTTTCTTTTTTTTTCTTAATGTTTATTTATTTTTGAGACAGAGAGAGACAGAGCATGAAGGGGGGAGGGTCAGAGAGAGGGAGACACGGAATCTGAAACAGGCTCCAGGCTCTGAGCTGTCAGCACAGAGCGAGACGCGGGGCTCGAACTCACGGACCGTGAGATCATGACCTGAGCCGAAGTCGGCCACTTAACCGACTGAGCCACCCAGGCACCCCGAATTAAAAAAAAAATAGTAGATTCTTATTCTTAAAAAAAAAAATAGTAGATTCTGCAGGAATCAAGTAATACACAAATAATTATAAAGAAAAGAATTGATACGAATAATATCAAAAAATTATTAATGTTAAAACAAAAGACACGATACAATGAGAATGGATGAGCCATAGTATTTTTTTTTTTTCATTTTACTTATTTTAGAGACAGAGAACAGAGGAGAGGGACAGAGGTGGTGGGGGGGAGAGGGAGAATATCATAAGCAGGATCCACATTCAGCATGGAGCCCCACGTAGGGCTCGATCCCATGACCCTGGTACATGACCTGAGCCAAAATCAAGACTTGGACACTCAACCGACTGAGCCACCCAGGTACCTCATGCCATAATAATTTATAAAAGTATTGGCAATAACCAATAAAAGAAAAGAATCCATAATATATTTTAAATGCCTATAAATTAATAAAAGACAAATATTCTTATAGAAAAATGGCAAAAGTATATGAGTAGACCATTTAGAGGAAGAAATATGATCAGCAAAAATGCTCAATCTCATTAGTCATCAGAGAAATGGGAAGTAAAATAATTACACACCATTCACATCCATAATGTTTTTATAAGTTTTTAAATCTTATGGTTCCAAATGATTATGAAGATGGAGACGTACAGAAATTCTCATGCACTGCCAGGGGACATAAATTGGTATATCACTATGTGATGTGGCATTATGTACAGAAGTTGAGAATGCACAAACCCGAAGAATCAACAATGGCTCTTCAAAATACATGTCCCACAGAAACTCATGCACATGTGTCTATCAATGGCAAATACTGCTTCAAGAGTGAAAACTTGAAAACAATCCACAAATACCACTAATATAAAAAGAAAGAAATGATGGTAAGTTTGTAACATAGAAAGCCAGACAACAATAAAAAAAGAATAAATTCAATTATTTTACCTGTACCAACTTAAGAAACCGAAAGTCAATGTTGATCAAGAAAGAAATAGGTATTAGGAAGAAGAACTGAATGTATATTTTACAACGGAAAAATATAGTACCAGAAGTAAAAAAAAAAAATCCTGGCTGGCCTTAAGCAGCCAGTAATGAAATAGCAGAATGAAGACAATAAAAATATCCAATCTGAAGAAGAGAGAGAAAAACTTCTTTCTTTAAAGTGAGGAGAGCTTCAGATCATGGGATACAATTTCAAAACGTCTAACACATGGATAAATGGAGTCCACATGGAAAAGAGTAAGATAATGGAGGAGGAAGAGGAAATTGAAGAAATAATAGCAGAAAACCTAACAAATTTGGTAGAAGACACAAATTTATAGATTCAACATCTGAATAACCTGTCTTGTTTGTATGTTGTTGAGTTTTAAGTTTACTCTATATATTCTGGATATTAATCTCTTATCAGATATATGATTTGCAAGTATTTTCTTACATTCTATGTGTTATCTTTTTACTTTGTTAATATAGTCGTGATACACACACACACACACACACACACACACACACACACACAAAGAAAGTCAATGGTGAGAAGTACCAAAAGGACGTATATGAAACCAAATATGCACATGTAAAAAAACACACAAAATAGTAATATACACTGTTTATGGATAAATATTTATGTAGTTAAAGTATAAAAAGCCAAGAAGGATGCACATTAATTGCAAGATAATGATTTTCCCTGGGAAGGATGGGGAAATGGAAGGCAGGAGAGCATCAACTGAATCTATAATGTTTATTACTTAAAAAAAAAACAAACAAACAAACAAACTAGGGCCACCTGGGTGGCTCAGTGGTTAAGTTTCTGACTTGTGCTCAAGTCATGATCTCACAGTTCATGGGTTAGAGCCCCATGTCTGTGCTGACAGCTCAGAGCCTGGAGCCTGCTTCGGATTCTGTGTCTTCCTCTCTCTCTGCCTCTCCTCTGCTCATGTTCTGTCTCTCTCTCAAAAATAAATAAACATTTAAATTTTTTAAAAAAAAACTATTAAATTTGTGTTGATTCTGTATGGTGAGTACAAGTGCCTATCACATAACAAGGAGTTTTAAATTTAAAAAAGCAACAAAAGTTGTCCTAAATAAATTTTCACAAACACCTTCACACGGTCGATTTTGTAGACTCCACATAACAGCCAAGGGATGAATAGCACAAGCACAGAGATGTCTCTAATACTACGGCCAGAAGAACTACAAGAAACAAAAATTAATGTTTCTGAAAGCTGCAGGGAGCTTCACATTGACTCAACCTTCTGAAACCTTTTTATTTTTATTATTGAGAGAATGAGACAATGAGCGAGAGTATGTACAAGTGGGGGAGGAGCAGAGAGAGAGGGAGAGAGAGAATCCCAAGCAGGCTCTGCGCTGTCAGTGCAGAGCTCAACTCGGGGTTCCATCTCATGAACTGTATGAGATCATGACCTGAGCCGAAATCAAGAGTGAGCCACCCAGGCACCCCAACCTCTTAAAACCTAAACCAGAGCTGCTCAAAGAAGACCTGCCTTATAGGTATCAGGCTCACCACCAGGAATCCTATAGGTCAGATCATGACCCATTAGAGGGCTCTGAAATCACTGTAGTGCACCACAGCCAGCATTTTTTAGAAAATAACAGAGTAGAATGCGGCCCCCGGGTGGCTCAGTCATTCGAGTGTCCCACTCTTTACTTGATCAGGTCATGATCACATGGTTTGTGGGATCAAGCCCCATGTTGGCTTCTGAGCTGATGGTGTAGAACCTTCTTGGGATTTTTTCTCTCTCCCTCTCTCTCTCTATCCCTCCCATGTACATTCTCTCTCAAAATAAATGGATAAGCTTTATAAAAAAAAAAAAAAGTAAAAAAAAAAAAGAACAGAGTACAATGAAAAGTATACTACTGCATGTATTAAGGATAAGTATTTTTCAGGACACACTTGTTTTGGTATTTGGTGTGTTTGTGTTTTCACATGTTCACATAAAAACTTCTACACAAATGCTCATAGAATTATGCAGAATTCCCAAAAAATAAAAACAACCCAAATCTCTATCAAGATGAATGAATAAGAGAATATTATTTAGCAATACAAAGGAATGAAGTAACACCTCATGCTATAACATGGATAAACCTTGGAAATACTATGCTGAGTAAAAGAAGCCACTCGTAATCATACACAGTGTATTATTCCATTTATATGAAATGTCTAGAACAGACAAATCTACAGAGACAGAAAGTAGATGGTTGCCTAGGGGTGAGGATGGGGGTAGGCAGTGTGGGAGAGTTTGGGGGATTGTATGGACTTTGTGAGGTGATGAAAACATTTTAAAGTTGACAGTGGGGGTCGTTGCATTACTGTTTGAATATACTAGTAAACTTTGAGTTGTAAACAATTGTTAAGTGGATGAATTATATGGTATGTAAATTATAATCCAATAAATCTCTTATTAAAATATATACATACAGGGGCACCTGGGTGGCTCAGCTGGTTGAGCATCTGACTCTTGATTTCAGCTCGGGTCATAGTCTCACGGTTCATGGGATGGAGTCCCGTGTCAGGCTTTGCACCGACAGAGTGGAGCCTGCTTGAGACTCTCTCTCTCTCCTCTCTCTCTGTCCCTCCCCAACTCGTGCTTTCTCAAAAAATAAATTAATTAAAAATTATATATGTACACAATTAAAATATACATAATTTTGTTCCAGAGATTACACTGGGGCCACTCAAGTCATGAAAACTGTTAGAGTTCATTTCTATGGGCCAGCTACTTGATCCTAATATTTTGATGTGGGACCTCCCCACCACCATATGCCTCTATTTTCTTTTCTGGTCTTTAACCTACTTTTAGATCGTTCATTCACACTAAGCTATGAGTGCTTAAAAACAGCACAGAGTGCCATCCATCCCTCTCTGAGGTCTCTACTTATACTAAAGAAACTATTCTCTAGTGGTGTTTATTTTTTGTTAGGACACTTTTTAATGTTTATTTTTATTATTTATTTTGAGAGAGAGAATACAAGCAGGGGAAGGGCAGAGAGAGAGGGAGAAAGACAATTCCAAGCAGGCTCCATGCTATCACCACAAACCCCGATGCAGGGTTCAATCCTAAGAACTAAGAGATCATTACCTGAACTGAAACCAAGAGTTGGAAGATTAACCGACTAAGCCACCCAGGTGCCCTTGTAGTGGTGTTTATTCAGATTTAAGGCAGATGTGCAGAGCTTTTTGAGTCATGGAGATTTCATGGAGTAATAGTATTATATAGATATTATCTATATCTACCTCCTAAGAAACAAAGAAAGTAAATCTTTTATATTAACTTGTTAGGCCATAAAATGGTGTAGTAAACATTGGGGGCGAGGCAAAAATAAAGATAAAATAATAGACAAGGAAGTATCTGGGACTTAGTTAAAGGGAAACAAAAGACCATGTGTTGTACTTAGTTCAAAAACCCAATGTAAAAAATCAAAATTATCAAAATTCCAAGAATAAATATCAAGGGAACTCATTGGTTGAATTATGTCACATGAGTTTAGATCCATCAAAAACACTACATGGTCACTCTCCCAGAAGACATGCATCATTGTCTTAAAGAAAATGCAGCTCCAGGCACCAAACGGCAAACTCTGGTGAATAAAGTCACACACAAAGGTTAAACGGCTTGGATTTATTTTTGTTGGGGGAGATGAGGCTATAAACTGACATGAATGATTTTGTCACAGCGATTAAGGCTGCAGAGAGATGGCAGGCAGCCTCACGTGCCGGAATGTCAGTGTGCCAACCACTGTCCAAGTTCCCGCTGCCTTCTCTCTCCTTCCCATCACAGCCCTGCCTTTCCTCATAAACCTCGCTTCGAATGTGAAGCAAGAGCGACAGCCATTTCAGTTCAGATGCTCACAGTGACGGGATCCTCACAGAACCTGAGCATGCCATCTACAGGGTGTCTCTGTAGGGTGAGCAAGAATAGTTGTGGGAGGAAGAGGAACAAAGAGATCACAGATAAGGCAAAGTCCATGGCTCCTCTCAAGCTCATCCCAACAAAAGATTTTAATAATCTCAGGGAAAGAACTACTCTAACCATTGGAAATAAATCAAAAGTATGTAAAATCGTAACATAAATGGTCACAGAACTTTTCCCTGCAACTTTGAGACGGAAAATTGAAACAAAGCCAAAATATTTGCTGAGCATCAACTATACGTCAGGCACAACAAGAAGCAGTGAACGAACAACAGTAAATTTGAATGACAAAGTCCCAGACCAACATTATTCAGTCTAATTCATGGGGACACCTTCTATTAACACACCCAAGTTTTCAATGCCCCAGTCCCCCACCCCACACACCAACACACACATAAGCAGGAATAATTTTATGACCAGCCTCTGAGGCAAGTTTTACTATACCTGCAAAAGTGCCTCATCATTTCTTAATACTGAGTCTGAATCCTGTGGCAATGCAGTGATGGGTCATTCTAGAAGACTCTGAGAGGCACATGCTGAGCGACTATGGAGGGTGGACTGAGCACATAACTCAGAGTTTAAATCCAGGGAATGAAGAGCAATGAGAACAAACAGAAAAACGATTTTAGGAAGGCAATTAGTCCAGCAGTAAAAAGCAGAAGGGGCACTTCACTCCATGTCCAAAGAAAAGAAGGAATGAGAGACGACTGAAGGGAAACAAAAGAAACAAACAGAAAAAAGAAAAGCCATACCCAACCCCTGCCCAAAAAAAGTTTTAAAGATAAGTAGTAAAACGGAAAGCTTGTTGAACTATAACACATTTTCCAAATCGCAAAATAATCAAGTCCAGCAATGTGCAGCAGGGATGGGTCCTAACACTGAATGTAAATAACCTTTCAGAGACTTGTTTTTTCTTTAGTTGCTAAGAGAAAAAGAGGAACTTGACAGAAATAGAGTAGGGGAGAAATAAAAAATAATCCATGGTCATGGGGAAAGTGAACAGAGGAAGACTAGGCTCACGGGAAAACAATAAATGGAAAGAGGCAACAGGAAAGTGCCCAAACTTGTACTGAGAGATGAAGAGAAAGAAATAACCGACCAGGGAAAACCTAACCTAATAACAGGGGTCTGGGGACATGGCATCAATGATTTCATCCAGCCAACATCTGCTTGTTGAGCACTAGGTACAGGGAGCCATGTACAAGGCTGTGTGTCAACACTGGGAAGAAATAAAAATGAAGATGAGGATACATGCCTTCGCCCCTTGTTTTTTCTGTACAATGAAATTAATGTAAAATAATTTTTACCCCATCACCCTAAGAAAACTGCAAACTTCACGATTTCATCATCAGAACATATAGGAAATGTCCTAAATATCTCATTAATCAATGACTTCACATTGATTTCACATGAAACTGGTTAAGCTATAAATTAATAGTATTCTCCCTTCATTAATTCTGAGTACGTTGTCTATGCAAGATGATTAAGAACTGTAAGAACATCATGCTAAACTTACTTCAGAAATTAAATGAGACTTTTCAGTATCTCAGCACCAATAATATTTTTCTTCCTGTTTTACCCTAGAAAATCCTGAAAACCAACAAAAATTGCTATACCGTGGTTTGAAATACCTTATCTCAAGTCACCCTCCCAGGCAGAAATTGCTTCACCTTTGGTGACCACAATGAACACTACTTGAATTTTGCCCACCTTCTTATCAATATCTGTCCAAGATTTAAGGTACTTTTATGTACCTTTTGTACATTTACAATGTACATTCACAGCTAAACTAATGTAACATTTACAGCTAAACTAGATGTACAAAGTCCTAAAGTGTGAACACAATTTTGCGGTTCTGAATCTAAATTTTCATCACCTTCAGTGATGTTTAAGTTTTTATCAAAATAAATAAAAATCTTCCTAAGAAATGATGGCTTAATTATTTTACATAACAGTACATTTGTAAATGCATCTGTAAAAACCAAATTCCCATTCTTCTTATTAAACATTATCTAAACTTTTTTGAAAGTTTAGGTAATGAAACTTGAAAGCACATGCAAGTACTCATAACTACTGCTAACTCCATATAATTCCAAACTCACCACGAAAATAACCCACTATTTATAGAAACAGAGACTGATACTGTCACCAGCAACATCCCACGATGGACCTCAAGACCTGACCTTTATTGCATAGATCCACCGACCTTTGTCCCACATTTTCCTTAAGTTCTTCTTTCCAGCTTATCTTTTAACAGGCAAAGGACCTCACAGCAACCCATGATGGAAACCGAAACGACTTTCTCAAGCAGTAACAACTGTCCTAAGAGTTCCAGCCTGCCCAGACCACCCAGACCAGTTTGAGCTCAACCACCAACTCACATCTGTGCACATGGACCATGGAGCGACTGACAGGTACCTCTGCCTTGTTATAATGCTAAAATCTCTGCCCCAAAAGGAGCACAAACCTCATTAACATTACACACAATGTGTGTATAGGCTTGTTTCTCTAAGGCACATGCGTGACTTCACGCCTACCTCCACATCCAAGGACAAAACGCCCCTTTCTGAATATTCTCCCTAACCCTAAATAAAAGGAACCCATTCACCGTTGCTCAGAGGGTCATGGCTTTGGAAGATATTCCCTGTGACCTCCTCACTTGCTGCAAGTCAAGTTTCCTTTGTGCAACAACTCTACCCGGTGTAGTTCCTATCAATAACTCACCAAGGAGTGCACTACATTAGTTTGATTACAATACTAAAATTATCCACGTCAGTAAAATAAATGTTCCAAATAGCTACTGCAAAAGAACTCTTCAATTATTAACATACCTTTATTTAATGCATACCACATGGCATTCAAAATGAGCCTGTTGCTCATTTTGTACAAAGTGTGATTTTTCAGAGTATATAAAGCCATAAATCTTTAAGCCTCATCTCTTGACCCAGGAGAAGCAGAGTCCACGGTCTGAACTATGCATAATGGGGCAGAGTGAGCCCGGGAAAGCCCTCTCCCATCAGCCTTCAGACCTTTAAAAAAGACCAACAAAGATGGGGCGCCTGGGTGGCTCAGTTGGTTGAGCGTCCGACTTCAGCTCAGGTCATGATCTCACAGCTCGTGAGTTCAAGCCCCACATTGGGCTCTGTGCTGGCAGCTCGGAGCCTGGAGCCTGCTTCTGCTTCTGTGTCTCCCTCTCTCTCTGCCCCTAACCCACTCGCATTCTGTCTCTCTCTCTAAAATAAACATTAAAAATAAAAAAATAAAAAATAAAAGACCAACAAACAGTAAGATGGAGGAAGAAGAAGAAAGCAGGAAGAAGGAATAAAGAAGGATAAGAATAGGAAGAAGAGGAAAGAAAAAAAGACAAGGAGAAGTGAGGAAGAAGAAGAAGGGAAATGGTTCTTCCCTCTGAAACAAAAACTTAAAACTCATGTGAGGATGAAAATGATCGCTGGTGCCATGAGAGACAGGTCAGGCTAAAAAACACTCCGTTTCCTTAAAAACACAAGCTCTAAATCAAGAGTGGAGCCGATCACTAAAACCTGGATGTGAGATTAAAAACTTAGGTTGTGCCTCAGTCTGTTTCAGGTAGCTCTCTCTAGTTGGGACCCATCTGGCACAGTGCACCTAATATCTTCTCCCTGTAACTGCGTTGTGATTTCCCTGAGCTTTACCACCACACTTCTACCCACACCCTGTTCCTGCCCATGTTCTGATGACCCTAGACAGTTGTCTTCAGACAACTGCTCCCTCAGGCTACTTTAGATTAATACCACCATGTGTAACCTTGACAGCTCATTATGCCCACTGAGGATCCATAGTTGGGTTCCTGGCCAGACCCCTGACAGTCTATTCTAAAGGCATTAAAAATCCACTTGAGAATTCACAGAAATCTACAGAACTAGTTTTTGTCAAGTGCCAGCTCTTTCTACAGCATCTTGCTACCTAGTCCAAAGAATGAGAAACCACTTAAAGTTTGAGCTGTGACCAGCGGTGCCAAATCACATGTACCAGCCTGACTCCCAACCTTCTGACCTCACTAGTGGGGGAGTGGGAGGGTGGGGGGAGGGGAATGGAGGCAATTTCTCCCAACCAAGCCTATATAAGAAGTAAACTGGAAAAAATATAAAATAAGAAGAAGAGCAATTGACCGACTAGAGGTAAAGGCTAGAGACATGAGTTAGTGCCAAGTAGAATAAGGAGTCTAAGAAAACTGTCAGCCAGGAGTTCTCCTGCCTCAGGTAGAAAATGTTAAAGCCACTTGCAAAATGTGAGCTCTTGAGGCCCATCTTCAGGAAAGCCTCATTGATTTCTCATTCTTCCAAAAACGGTTATCTAATGTTCTTTACTCGGGACAAAAAAAAAAAAAAAGAAAAAAAAATGCAGCAAAAGGGCAACTACTGCTCAGTGCTAACTAAAATGCCCTGGTACAAAATCGATTTTTAAAAAGGAGAAAAACGTTGATCTACCCTTGCTGATACATGTATATGATTCTGAAAAACCTCTTCAACAAAAACAACAGATTGTGGGGGGTGGGGGCCAGGGGGTGGATTAAGTTGTTTATTCCTTCTCTTCCCAGTTATAACTGCTGGTATTTCTTGGTCATGGTATGGCATTTTTTATTTTCAAAATCAAATTACATCTAATAGTCTGCTCTAGGGAAGACAAAACAGATTTTGATCTTAAAAGCAACTCAAATGATGAAATCAGAAATAAAGGACAACTAGAAGTCTAAAATCATTTTTACATATGAAGTATTTATATTCTAAAAATACAGCACACTGATAAGTAAAAAATAAAAACACAGCACACTGAACTCTATTTTAATTATGTGTAAAAGAGTTACAATTATCGAAGGGGGCTATAAATTCAATATTTAAAGACTAACATTTATTCATGTATTCATTATTTTATACCATACCAAGTTTCAAAGAGGACTTGAGGATGTTTACATGGACACTTACAAGATATTATAAGCAGATGAGAAAACTGGAGGGAAAGGAAAATTTATCACTTCAAGAAATATTTATTAAGTACCTACTCTGTGCCAGGCACTGGGCTAGGCAGTGGAGATGTGTGGTGAACAAACAGACAAGATCACTATTGTCATACACAATTCTCGTAGTTTATATTCCAGAGATGGCACACTGGAGGAACGACAATAAACAAGCCAATCATTAAAAAGAATGTCAAGTGCTGACAAGTGCTGGGAAGACAAGAGAGTAACATGATGTGATAGGGGGTGGGTGGACCACTTTAGGCAAGCAGACAGAGGAAACCTCTAAGATTACTTTCCCTAAGCCTGAATACAGACATGACGTTTCATATTGACAAATTATCACGAGTCAAGAGATATTTCAGATGACTCTTGAGCTGAAATGGGTGCTGATGAGCTAGGATGGAGCTGGAATGAAAACTCAGGCTATGACTCTGGCTTGGAGGAGGGCACAATTTGCCTCTAAACTTCTGGCGTACCACCCAAGGAAGGAAACAATTACATGACAAATCTCTCCTCTTGGTCCTGATGAGGCACCATCCATAATGTTTTCCCCAGACTTCAATTAATACTGTAACTGGTTTCTCAGGAATAATTCTTACAATGTCCTTTAAAATATCCTTTTGAAAAGGTCTGATAAATTATTGAAGAGGTGAGTGATGCAAATAAGAAAACTGATCCCAATTCAGATACAAATTCTTGTAACTAACTTAAATCCAGACAGATTTAAGATGAAAAAAAAAAAAAATCTCTTAAATCTTAAGGATACACAGAGCTCCTTGACCCTGCGTGCAAATTGGAATCCACTGGGGAGATTTTTTTTTTTTTTTCATTACCCAGAATCCCAGTAGGTGAGGCCAGCACCCTATGGAGGAACAGAGGATAGTTCCCCATAAATAGTTTCTTCCCTCCCCCATAAAGAGTTTTTTCTGAGTTTCTGGCAGATAAAACTCCAAGTACTGAGTACAGATATTCTATGCTGTTGTTTAGATGTAGATTCAAATATGTCTATGTGGCTAAAAGAATATCTGAGGTAGAAACAGAAATTATATCCACTTCTAGAAATGAAGACATGTAACAAGTGCTAAACACGACATCGATTCACACCTGAATGAAGTTAGCAAGGGAGGAGACATGAGCAGAACCAAGAGTTTCTCAAAGAAATGTTAGGATGATTCCACCACAGAGATGAATGGGTAACTACATGTTAAATAAGTAGCATATATTACAGAAGGATTATTTTATTTGGATCTCTAACATTTTCTTTGAGAATTCTTCTCCTAATACTACTGCTTCCTGGTTGTATGACCTTGGACAGGTTAATTAGCTTCCTTAAGCCTCAGTAGCCTCATCTATAAAATGGATATAATATCTACCTCATAATGATAATACATGTAAATCACTCATCACAGTGCCTGGTACATGCTACATATTCAATAAATATTCATTCTTCTTTTTCATTTCTTTCCCTTAATATTTGCTTTCTAGGGCTTTTATTACCAAAATAAATGTGTATACTTATTGTTACATGAAAGCATGACTAGATGCTCACAGAAGCTACCATTTTGGTTATTAATGATTATGTATCGCTTTTCCCTGAAAGCTTTGATATTTGGAACTCTGGAGCTACTTGCTCTGTGAAGCTACAAAAGATATTCTGTATCTTTTCCTTTGGAGAAAGGTAAGGGTATCGATCCCTGTTTAGCATTTGTTTCTGTTTTATGAAACTTTGACCACAAAAGAATATACATAATTTTGGTACTGACTGTTGAATATTAAAATCTTCAAATTACACAGAAAGATTATAACAATAAGTGTACACATGCAATTCCAAACTAGAACATGACCCTTGAAGAGGTGTTTTTCATCTTTTAAATGTTAAATATCTTTATATAGTCCATTCTCATTCTCAAATTAGTAGAAATGATGCATTCCTACTGTTTCTGCAAGCTGCAAAAAACATAAGGTTCCAACGGGACCAAATGTAAGAAAGCTTTGATCTCACTGCCATTGAACGACATCTAAAGAAATGGTGGCCTCCTGCCATAAAGCCAGTTAAGCATAGTGGTTAAGCCCAGGCAGTGCAGTGGAGTTAAAGTACCTGGGTTTAATCCTTTCTCAGCTACCTACCGGCTTTGTGGTTTTACAGCTGATAAGTACTACCTGTCACGTGATTCTTGTGGGACTGCAATGAGTTAACGTGCACCAAGTACTAAGAAAACTGTTGGGTACATAAAAACTAACCACATAAGTTATTGTATTTAAGTATGTTAGTGTACATTATAACATATATGATAATACTACTATAAGCACTTCTCTCTTTTCCTGATTTGTTTCCTTCCTCCTTGTCACCACTCTCCTTACCATCCTTTCCTCTTCTGCTCACTCTCCTCCTTTTATTAACATCCTTTTTCCCTTTGGAGCTTATCCATGAAATATAATGATAAATGTGGCCTTATCTCAGCCCCACTGGAGCTACTGAGAGCTAGTGACCTTACAGACTACTGCTCTCAATGAACCATGACAAGAAAGCAGGCCTCCCTCCATGTATAGACTTAGAAAGGGCTTTATCACTAAAAATGACAGAATACTTCACATTCTTTGAAAGTTGAGAAAGCAAACAAAACTAAGAACGATTTTTACCAAGCCATAAGCTCTTAGAGTCATTCACAGTTTTTCAGGTATAAATGTAAAGAAGTGAAGAGAGGGGCGCCTGGATGTCTCCATCAGTTAAGCGTCCGACTTCAGCTCAAGTCATGATCTCACAGTTCGTGGGTTAGAGCCCCGCGTCTCGCTCTGTGCTGACAGCTCAGAGCCTGGAGCCTGCTTCAGATTCTGTGTCTCCCTCTCTCTGCCTCTCTCCCACTCGTACTCTGTCTCTCTCAAAAATAAGTAAAACGTTAAAAAAATAAAAAATAAAAAAAAAAGAAGTGATGAGAGATGGGTTCTTTTTGTATGCAGTGAGATCATTAGGCATAATTTCAAAGATGCCCCAAACATACATATACAAATTGGGATCTCACAGAGTAAAAACAAGACTTAAAGAAAACTCCCACAATTCTGAATACCATTTCTTTTAACAATTTAATTGTAAGGGAAGGATGTTGGTAGGAGAATTAAAAAAAAAAAAAATGTGGTAGGAAATGTCTCCTTCCTATTTATAGCAGAACAAACTTTTTACTGGTGGCAAAACTTTATCAATATTGAGCTACTTAGGTTTAACAAATGCCCATTAAGAAAAAAAAAAAAATGCTTGTGCTATCCTTGCAAAATACTCCCAAAGCTATAATTCCTAGGAGCCCTTTTTTTGCCAGAGAAGCAGTACCGCAATTTACCGTGAAGCTGACTCAGTGCTCCCAAGTGAAACAGCACAATTTTAACTACAGCTCATCCATGCTTAGGCACATGTATAAATATACTCATAAAAATGGAGCACACTAGAGGCACTTGGGTGGCTCAGTTGGTTGAGTGCCCGACTTCAGCTCAGGTCATGATCTCGCCGCCGCCGTTCCTGAGTTCAGGCCCCCCCACTGGGCTCTCTGCTGTCAGTGCAGAGACCACTTTGGATCCTCTGTCTCCCTCTCTCTCTGCGCCGCTTTCTCTCTCTCTCAAAAGTAAATAAGCCTTTTAAAAAAATGGGAGCACATGACTACTTACCATCTTGCTATACCATCTGGCATTACTGATTATCAAAAGTATGATAATTTACAGATCTGTGTTTTTGGTACCTGACTACTTGAGAAGCTACAACACTATCCAGGGAAAGAGACAGAGAAATGAGTAGCCCAACTATTCACTGAAAGCAAAGACTTATGATAAAAAGAAATTCTGCTATTTATAGAGAAATATCAATGGGTGAAAAATAAATAATTGAAAATATATGGGGTGAACACATGACAAAATAAACCACCAAATAACTTATCTTTGATGTTACAGTAAATCTGTCCTGCTTGGCTAGCCAAAAAAAAAAAAAAAAAGGAACCATTAAGGTGCTTTTTCTTTTTTTAAGAAATTTTTTTTAATGTTTTTTATTTATTTTTGAAGGAAAGAGAGAGACAGAGCATGGGCTGGGTAGGAGCAGAGAGAGAGGGAGACACAGAATTTGAAGCAGGCTCCAGGCTCTGAGCTGTCAGCACAGATCCGACATGGGGCTCGAACTCACGGACCGTGAGATCATGACCTGAGCCGAAATCGTACGCCTAACCGACTGAGCCACCCAGGTGCCCCTAAGGTGATTTTTCTTAAAAATAGCAATTAAATGATTATCAGTTATCAGTATCAAACCATCAATAAGGCTCAGGAGGCACTATCTTGCCCATATGGATGCCCAGTTAAAAAAGTTTTATCTATTTATCTGCAAACACCCAATTCCTTCAGCACAAATCACTTCAAGGCAGAAGAAAGAAAGACTGAATAATTTGAATATTCTAGTTCCCTGTGCTATTTTACAGGACTGAAATTATCTCAGACTAGGTATACTAGTCTTGAGGTACCTTGAGGTACCAAGGTATACAGACTTGAGGATACCAAGGTTACCCACAATCAAACATGGTTTCTTGGACTAACATTTCTAGAACCTGATGGCAAAATAACCTTTCATTATGGGTTGATCATCACACTTGGGATAAAAACAAAGTATGCATTCAAGTAACTAACTGGACAGGTAATAAAGAAATCTTTTACAACATGGACTCATCAACAGAATTATTATTTCACACCAATCATATTGCCAGTATTTCCCCAAAACTGAAATAAAAATTTCTTTTAAAAATATCAGTATTCTGTGGCACTTGGGTGGCTCAGTCAGTTAGGCATCTGACTTTGGCTCGGGTCATGATCTCACAGTTCATGAATTCAAGCCCCTTTGGGCTCTGTGCTGATAGTTCGGTACCTGGAGCCAGCTTCAGATTCTCTGACTCCCTCTCTCTCTGCCCCTCCCCTGCTCATGCTCTGTTCTCTTGTCTCTCGAAAAATAAATAAACATTAAAAAAGTAATAATTTGAGTATTCTTTTCCATTCAGTGGTTAAAAACTGAAACAAGGACACATTAAGAGTAAAATTAAGGTGTTTTATACCATCATAGTTCTTGTGAGCTTCCTGAAACATTAAGTGATACGTTACTGGTTTCCTTACTGTAGATCAATGACTTTATCTTACCAGGTGTGAAGTAATTCCTGAATTAGGTTAGATGACCTATAAGGTCTCCACCATCTCCAGGACTGTCAGATTCCACTTACTTATGTAAATTTTAGTAATGTGTAATTTACTTCTGGGAATGTGTTACATTCAGGTAATTAGGGCACCATTTTGCATTAAAGTGATGTCATAAAGTTTCTAAATAGTACTCAAGCAGCCTGAGGGAGTAAATGTTATTTAACAAAAACTCATATAATGCTTACAATATACCCAGCATTGCTCTAAATGCCTTATAAACTCATTTATATGGTATTTTCAGTTTACTAACTAAATTCTTAGGAAGCTAACGAGTATGTGAATTAGCATTTACCAATAAATTAAAGTGAACAACCACTTGAACTTACCCTGTGAAATTAAAATTATTCATTTCTAACAATTAGGACCATCCCACAGTATCATGAGTCTGGTCAGTAAACTCTCCTTACTAAAGTCCTTCAATTGCCTTTGGGACAAAGTCCAAACTGCTCCACAAATCATGAAGGTACTGCAGCATTTACTCTCTGCTTTCCTGTTTTGGCTCATCTGTCCCCTAAATCCTATTTGCACCTAACAAAAAAGTGTCCTAATTCCCAAATGTCCATGTACTTCTGCCCCTTTGGTTTGACATGCGCATCCCCTTCCTTTAATCTGGCCCATTTCAGCCTCAAAACACAGCTAAGACAGCACCTCCCCGTGAAAGCCCACCCTGCCTGCTCACCTGGGTTAAACACTGTCTTCACTGCCTCCAAAGCTTTCTGTGATCACCTCCAGAAACTCACACAGAAGGGCAGAGTATAACTGCTTACCCATTCATGCACGTTCCCACTTGTCTATAAATTCCTTAAAGGTTTGAAGTGTGTCTCTTACCTCTAAATCCCCAGAGCCTTGTACAAAAATTGGTACACAGTATGAGCTAAAGTAAATAAGTGCCTTTTAAATACACAAACCAACAAATGATTATATAAGCTTTGCAGGCTGATAGGAAGGCATCCCAATTTTATTTCTGAAGAAGAAAGGAAGTTACTAAAAAATATCTATGGGTAGCTAAGATGCCATAAATTTTATCTATTTAATTACCAAAGAAATAACAAGGGCCAAATATAATCAGCTTGAGTTTTTAGATCCAATGCCAGCTCTCAATGAATCTAAAAATGCAGGAACACTCCTGAGTTCCCTAACTGTAGGAAAATTTGGCATATGGCAACTAAGTCTTTACAACTGTAACTGCCAGATTCAGATCTAGCAGTCAGCGATTTCTAACTGTAGTTTAAGGAGCACGGTAAAATGCAACAGCCCCCCAGGTGATACAGACATCCAACCAGGTGTTCGGTATATAACTTACTACGTGCCAGGCACTGAGGTAACTACTTGTAATAATTACTTTGATGGTAAGACAGTAGACAGTATCTTCACTTCCAATCCTGACTTGAATAAACAATCTATTCATGCTGTTCAACCTAAATCATACCAGTTCATCCATACCTCACCAAAAGCCAGAGTCATTCTTCCTAACTGTGAGTTTTATTATTTTAAGAAGAAACTGCACAGGCCCAAGGTATCTTCTGCCCCAAGTGGAAAGGCCAATGAACCAAAAAACTGCCGAAGTGGTGCTCCATAAATAGGAGAAAAGAAGGAGGACTGGCCTGTTTTCCAAAAGTGGTGGTCTTTCACCAACATAGTGAAGGGCAGAGGGTACCTGAAGACATTACCAGCATATGGCAGAGATGTGGGAGTTTCCAATTCTAAAATTTTCTTTTTCTGTATTTCTACTTCTGTCTCCCTCCTCTCCGAGAAAGACTTTGTGATCTGTTTTAAAGCACTGGCTATATCAGCAAAAATTCAGGCTGAGAAACTACAGGATGAAAGACCCCCTGTCTTCAATGAATAAATCGTAAGGAAAAAATGAAGGAAACAGAAGGGGGTAAATTATGCATTAAAGAGACTCAAAAAAATAAACTAATTGCAGTCTATAGACATCATTTGGGTCCTGGATCAAACAAACAAACTTAAATGTATACATATTATATTTACATATATTTATCTAATATACTTAAATATATTTTACATATTTATAATATTTATGTATTAGGTATAATAACAGGGTTACATTCTTTCTTGAAAGAATCCTTTTAGAAGTACAGAGTGAATTTTTTATGAATGAAATGATCTGATCTGCCTCAAATACAAGAAGGGGAAGAAAACAGGTAGGAGACAGATGAAACAAGACTGGCTATGAGTTGCTAATTGTTGAAGCATTATGTATTTATTCTAATATTCATTCATTATAACATTCTATTTTGCATATGTATGTGAAATTTTTCCTAAGCAAAAGTTGTAAATGAGTGTGAGAATATTCCTCCACAGAAATAATTCTCATTTATTGAAAAATAAGAGTGTCCCCTGTTTCTTCAGTTTTACTATGAAAACAAGTCAAAATGAAAGAGAAGAGGTATTTATCAAACAATTCAAATAATGGAAATCTTCATTAAAGCTTGGCACACTGGACTTTCTACCACAGTGCTCAAACTTTAATGGATATTAGTGTAGCCCTTTAAATTAATTTCTTATATGAAAATTTCAACAGAGCTAAGCATTGGCATTTTTATGATTTATATGGCATTTTTCTGCTTCCACATATTTTACAGAAATAGATCAAATATTTTGACTATCACAGCTACAACATACATCTTGAAGTATTAATAAATGTATTTACACACGTGAAAATGTTCAGCTGCCTTTAGGTCAGCAAAATTTACAACATTTTCAACCACACGAACAAGCTCTACCTTAATATGTACTTACAGGTGAATAAACTGCTTGCCATACAAAATACAAAAATTGCTTAGAGAGCCCTGAAATAATTACTTAAATTAGCAAGTAAGTTCAAAATAATTTTCAGGCATTATCTGTGGGCATGTGATATTGATCTAAATATGGGTAAATGGAATAAACTTAGATTTTTTTTAACATAGTTTATAAATGCCCAAAAAACAAAAGGACTCAAATTACACCAAAGGACCATTGCCAGTGAAGAAATGGAGGAGGAGAGGCCTTTCCTGAAACGTGGAGGTGAATGGGTACATCTCTGGTGTCCATAAATCGAGTGAGCTGAGAACCCTGCAGGTTAGCTTATTTTTACAGTTTGAGTTTAGTTAGGGATGTCTAGGCTTGTCTTTCCATTTTTTCTACGGTACCAACCTTGGTTTAAATCACGTATAAAGTCTTTTTGAGGACTAAAACAACCACAACAATAATGATGATGCAAACCCTGCCCACACATTACATCCTTTCTTGCCTATGCATGTTTTTTTGCCTGCCGGAGGTGAGAGGGTCTCCGCCCCCCCGCTCAGGCTACCGCACTGCCGAAGACATCCCGCACAAACTCCTCTCTAGCAAAGCTCCGGCCTGTGGTGCTTTGAGGGGTTTGTCCCCCCTCCCTTCTTTTTCGCACTGGGAGCGCCATGCACGACTCGCACTAGGGCTGCGCTCCTTCCACCGAAGACACTGCATCTCCAGGGCGACGGAGAGCAAACGTGGGGTCAGGGTGGGCCAGGCCGCGCCCGGGCCCACCCCCTGGACCGCGCCTCTCACCTGCACGCCGCCGGGGTGGCCCCGCACCCGCGTGTCGAGCGCGTCGTGTCCAGTTTCGTCTTCACCGCCCGAGCGGTAGAGGAGCCGGAGTGGCACGATGCTCTGGCGCTCCAGGAAGCGGTTTTCGTTCCTCCTCTCCAGCTCCGTCAACGAGGCGTCTCCTCCAGGCAGGACGAGGGTAAGGAGGGAGCGGGGAGAAAAGGAGAAAATAATGACCCTGACCCACACGCGTGTCTCCTGCGGTCCGACGTCTTCTGTAGGAAAATCCCACCGCCCCCTCCCTCCAGGTCCCTCTATCTGGGAAGGACGCAGAGACACCAGCCGGAGAGCCTTGGACCAGCTCATCTGAGATCATCCAGGATCGGGGCCCAGAAGCACAGCACCCCTTTCCCATCCTCCGCATTCCGCTTCTTCAGAAGAGGAAAAACATGCATTTGACCGAAGGCTTCTAATGCATCTGCGCGCCCCCACACATGTATTTTTGCTTCACTTCTCACCACCCTTCTAAATAAAAAAATCTCCCCGCGCACTCGGGAAACGGGCATGCCCGTTTCCAGTGCGCTTGAGGGCTGCAAAGACTCCTGGAAAATGGTACGTCCCTAAGCCACACAGGGTGGCGAACTTACCTGCCCGACCGCAGCGCGCCGGGGGGCAGGTCCCCAGGGCGCAGAGCAGCAAGAAGGGCACGGACGCAGCCGCCGCCGCCTGCATGGTGCTGCCGTCAGCCCGCCTCGTTCGAGACGCTCAGCTAGCACCTCATGCCTCGGCAGCAGGGTCCGGCTCCCTCCGCCCGCGCCCCCCGGCTCTCCTCGGCCACCCCCTCCCAGCCCCGGACCGTGCTGCGGCGGCCGTGGCGCTGCAGCCTCCGCCGCGGCGCTGCCTCAGTGCTGCATTGTGCTCCGCGGGTGCTTCCGCTGGCGGGGGGAGCGAGCGAGTGCTGCATTGGGCGGTTGGCTGTAGCTAAGTGGATTCTAGCGCCTCCCACCTCATCCCATGGCAAAGGCTCTGGCGGGCGACGAGCGCTCGGCAGGGAGCGAGCGCCTGGTGCACTCGCCCCCCGCGCGCACGGGCAGGGGCGCGCGCAGGAGAGTCAGCTGGGAAATGTAGTTCTCCGCGTCCCGCTCCTCTCCACTGCGGTGCGGACGGTAGCGACTTTCGGGACCACGAGATCCTCCATAGCCGAAGACCGGAGGGAGGAAAAGGGCAGGAGAAAGAGAGGTCATCCCCGCAGGCCTCCTGGCACCGAAATATCCAACTATGCCGCTGGATACAGTATTCCTCCACTCCGTACATCCTCAATAATGTTTTTCAAAGAGTTACTGGTTACATTATTAACGGGGAATCACTCCCTCAAGAGAACATGCTAAGTTCATCATTCATCGAATACTGATTGAGGACCTACTGTATGGCCCGGTGGTTAAGAACGGGGATACAACCGTGAAAGACATGAGTGTAAGAGGCATGTGCTCTAAGATACAGTTGAGTAAATACTGTTTTTTTTTTTTTTTACAGGACGGTGTGAAAGTGCCCGACAGTGCTTAGAGGAGCATCGTTAACTCAGCCAGGGGAGTCAAGGGAGAACATCAAGAAGCTCTACTGGAAGGATGTCTTGAATATAGCCCAAGTCTCCAGGATATTTTGTTCTTTCTCTGATCTCTGCCTGTCTCAAACCTGTTTGTGAAAACCAGACTTGGGGAACTCTACTTTTCTCAGGCTGCTTATTCCATTTTTCTCTAATTCCAAATGTTAGAAACTCTTTTGAGGATAAGACAGTAAGTAATACAATACATACAATTCAGTAATTAGTTATCACCGTAATTAACACTTGTGTAGTATGATACAGTTTTTCTGGGGTCACATATAATGTCGTTTGATCTTCGGGTCAGCAATTTAATAAGTGTTATTATTCCCATTTCAGAGAGGAGGAAATTAAGGCTTAGAGCTGCACCTTCTAAATACTGCAACCACTAGCTACATGTAACTATTTAAATTTAAATTAATTAAAAGTAAATAAAATTTAAAATTCTATTCCTCAGTCACACTAACCACATTTCTTGTGCTGCATTTGGCTAGCAGCTACAGTATTGTAGAGCAAGAATATGGGGTATTTCCATCATTGCAGACAGTTCTATTGGACCACAGTGGTTTGGGGAACTTAAATGATTTCCTAAGTTCCCGTGGCTTGTTATAGAGTAGACTGGATATCCTGCTTTCAAATCTGAGTCTATTTCCACATCTTCCTGGTCAAACCCGTGTTTTTGTCACCTCCATCCTGATTCTGGTCCTGTAAAACATGCACAAGAATCTTCCACGTGATGTTCTTTGAAGATGTTTTTCCTTCCCCCGTGGGCAAAAATTCTTTTTACCCTTGCCTTTTGTGACACGGTTCTAGGTTTCCTCATGATCATGATGATTTGAAAATACACTCCAGTATGTCAGTGTTCCAATTAAAGTGTGGTATTCAAAATTAAATACAACTTAGACATGGTTTTACAAGCAAACAGTAGAGAGGGACTCTTTTCTCCCTTGAGGGAACATTCTATCATCTCTAGGTAACCACATCTCACTGATCTTATTGTCATTTCAAAAAAAAAAAAATTCCCCAAATTTTCAAATAAATAAGACACTTAAGAATTTTATATATGACATGCAATTATAACCTGAATAAGATCTAAAAGATTTCAGTCGTACACTTTACACCTTGATGCAGGAGATTCCATAGTAGTTACAGTAAAAGAGAATTAAAACCTACAGGCCTGGAAAAGCCCAATATCTTCATCTTCTATATCATACATCTAAATTCTTAACCCAATTCTCTAAGTTGGAATAATTAATTTTACAGGTTTTGTAAATATTGTGCTATTCTAAGTATACTCCATATTTTTTTTTAATTTACACATCTCTTATTGTTATAAGCAATGCCTCCCTGTGCATGTCTTATAAGCATTTCTCTAAGACAGACACTGGATTTAGGACTTGCTTAGTCCAAAAGGTTTGCACATTTTTTTAAGGTAGTAGATACATGCCTTTATTTATTTTTTATTTTTTTAATGTTTATTTATTTTTGAGAGAGTGCAAGCTGGGGAGGGGCAAAGAGAGAGGGAGAGAGGATCCGAAGCAGGCTCTGCATTGACAGCAATGTGCCCAACGTGGGGCTTGAACTCACAAACCGCGAGATGATGACCTAAGCTGAAGTCAGACACTTAACTGACTGAGCCACCCAGGTGTATCTAGAGACATGCCTTTAAACCATTTCATCTTCTTGGCACAGAATGGACATCCTGAGAGGCGAGGTAAGCGAGAAGATACCTGCTCTAAACTACACAGTTTCTCCAAGGTGTGTGTTGTTCTGGGGAGGGCCAGGAGTAAGCTTATCCCAGTGTCATTTCAAAACAAAACATCCCATCCTCTAGAGACAGAATATTCTTTGAATCTCTTTGAAGTAATGCTTCTGACTGCATCTTGCCTATTTTGTATATATTTATATTTGATATATAGGTTTTTGGTGAATTTTTTATTTGGTTTCCATCATCTGGTTAATTAACACATTCATCACCTCAAATACATGGTGGGGATGGGGAGTGGGAACATTTAAGTTCTATTCTCAACAAATTTCAGTCATATAACACAATGTTATCAACTATAGTCACCAAGTTTTATGTTACACTCTCAGGTATTATTCAACTTATAATTAAAAATCTGTACCCTTTTACCAACCACTCGCTATTATCCCCACCTCCCAGACCTGACAACCAATTTTCTACTCTCTATTCTAACAAGTTTGACTTTTTTTTTTAGATGCCACGTATAAGTGATATCATGCAGTATTTGTGTTTGGGGGGCTTATTTCACTTAGCGAAATGCCCTTAAGTTCCATCAATGTTGTTGCAAATGGCAGGATTTCCTTCTTTCTTATGCCTGAATAATATTCTGTGGCATACATACACCACATCTTCTTTATCCATTCAACTGATTTGTATGAGTTAGTTATATATTTTGGATATTAACCCCTTATCAGAAGTATGCTTTACAAATATTTCCTCCCATTCAGTAGGTTGTCTTTTCATTTTGTTGATGGTTTCCTTTACTGTGCAGAAGCTTTTTAGTTTGACATAGCCTCAGTTGTTTTTTTTTTTTTTACTTTTGTTGCCTTTGTTTTTGGTATTAAGTCAAAAAAGTCATTGCCAAGACTAATGCCAAGTTGATGTTGAGAGTGGTGGAGTTGGTTAATAGAACATGGTTCCTTTAGAAGCAAAACAATGGAGAGTAACAAGATAATTTCTCAATATGTACCTTTAAAATAAATCAGCCTCAGGAGGCTGAGAGAAGTTGCTGCAATCAAGAATCATGATCTGTTTCCAGACTTAAGTCAGTTTTCAACCAAGAAACCACTGAAGAAAAAGTCATATCCTCAGAAGAAGGACCCGGCATCACATGGTAAGTACACATGGTAACTATTCCCTCAGCTCTTCCCCAAAGGGACTTACCTCCATTTACCTGGGTAACTGTACTGGGGAAAGGGGGAAGAATACCCAAATAATTGTTGGATGCAGAGTCTCAACTGGCAGTGATACCTGGGACCAAAGTACCTATTAAATTGGGTGCATGGGAGCCAGCTAATAAATGAAGTCCTCACCAAGCTTTGGCTCATAGTGGGTCAACAGTGTCATTTGCTTAGCCTCTTAATGTTTTATTAGAAAAGAAATACTTGGGGGAACCTGGGTGGCTCAGTCAGTTGAGCATCCGACTTTGGCTCAGGTCATGATCTCACAGTTCATGCGTTTAAGCCCCACATGGGGCTTACTGCTGTCAGCCTGTCAGCACAGAGCCCACTTCGGATCCTCTGTCCCCGTCTCTCTGCCCCTCCCCTGCTTGTGTTCTCTTAAAAATAAATAAACATTTAAAAAAAGAAAGTAAAGAAATACTTAGTACTTCAGTAAATCCCCCACATTGTATCTCCGGCCTCCAGGGTAAGAATTATTATAGTGGACAAGACCAAAAAAAAAAAAGAAAGAAAAGAAGAAAGAAAAAAAAAAAAAAAAAGACCAAGTTAGAATCTGTGAAACTGCCTCTATCTCTCAGCCAAATAATAAATCAAAAACAATATCTCATGGGGCACCTGGGTGACTCAGTCGGTTAAATGTCAACTATTGATTTCAGCCCAGGTCATGATCTCACTGGTTCCTGAGTTCAAGCCCCACATCAGGCTCTGCATTGACAGTATGGATCCAGCTTGGGATTCTCGGTCCCCCTCTCTCACTGCCCCACCCCTGCTTGTGCTCAATCTCTCTCAAAAATAAATAAATAAACCTTAAAAATATCTTTTTTCCTTAATTTTTTAAAATGTTTATTCATTTATTTTGAGAGAGAGAAAAAGAGTGTGAGCAGGGGAGGGGCAGAGAGAGGGGAAGAGAGAGAAGCCCAAGCAGGCTCTGTGCTGTTAGAGCAGAGCCTGATGCAGGGCTCAAACTCACGAACCATGAGATCATGACCTGAACTGAAACCAAGAGTCAGACGCTTAACCGACTGAGCCACCCAGGCACCCCTAAAGAAATATACCTTAATATGGGGCAATGGTGATGGTGGTGATGGAGGAAATTAATGCACCATCTAAAGATGGTGGATTCCCATCCTTTTCATGTGGTTTATGAAGAATAACAGTAGACTACCACAAACTGCACTAAGTAGTAGCCTCAACTGCAGATGTAGTGCCAGATGTAATATCCTCTTCATTGGAAGTGAACATAGCCTCAGATAGGTGATATGCAGCCATTGTTTGGGTGGATGCATATTTTTCCATCCCGGCCAGAAAAAAAGGATCAGGAACACATTGCATTAATAAGGAAAACATTACAGTATACATTTTTAATTTTTTTAATAGAATTTATTGTCAAGTTAGCTAACATACAGTGTATATACAATGTGCTCTTGGATTCAGGAGTAGATTCCCATGATTCATCACTTACATACAACACCTAGTGCTCACCCAACAAGTGCCCTTCTCAATGCGCATCACTCATTTTCCCCTCTTCCCTGTCCCGCATCAACCCTCAATTTGTTCTCTGCATTTAAGAGTCTCTTATGGTTTGCCTCCCTCTCTGAAACTATTTTTCCCCTTTCCATTCCTCCATGGTCTTCTCAAATTCCACATATGAGTGAAAACATATGATATCTGTCTTTCTCTGACTGACTTATTTCACTTAGCATAATTACCCTCCAGTTCCATTCACATTGTTGCAAATGCAAGATTTCATTCATTCTCATTTCCAAGTAGTACTCCACTGTATATATAAACCACATCTTCTTTATCCATTCATCAGTTGATGGACATTTGGGCTCTTTCCATAATTTGGCTGTTGTTGAAAGTGATACTATAAACATTGGGGTACATGTGCCTCTATGAACCTGCACTCTTGTATCCTTTGGGTAAATTCCTAGTAGTGCTATTGCTGGGTCATAGGGTGATTCTATTCTTAATTTTTTGAGGAAACTCCACACTGTTTTCCAGAGTGGCTATACCAGTTTGCATTCCCATCAACAGTGCAAAAGGGTTCCTGTCTCTCCACATCCTTGCCAACATCTGTTGTTTACTGAGTTGTTAATTTTAGCCATTCTAACCAGTGTGAAATGGTATCTTAGTGTGGTTTTTATTGATATTTCCCTGATGATGAGTGATATTAAGCATCTTTTCATGTGCCTGTTGGCCATCTGGATGTCTTCTCTGGAAAAGTGTCTATTCATGTCTTCTGCCCATTTCTTCACTGGGATTTTATTTTATTTTATTTTATTTTATTTTATTATTTTATTTTTTTCTGGTATTGAGTTTGGTAAGTTCTTTATAGATTTTGGATACTAACTAACCCATTATCCGGTATGTAATTTGAAAATATCTTCTCCCATTCTGTGGGTTGCCTTTTAGTTTTGTTGATTGTTTCCTTTGCAGTGCAGAAGCTTTTTTTTTTTTAATTTTTTTTACGTTTTATTTATTTTTGAGACAGAGAGAGACAGAGCATGAATGGGGGAGGGGCAGAGAGAGAGTGAGACACAGAATCGGAAGCAGGCTCCAGGCTCTGAGCCATCAGCCCAGAGCCCGACGCGGGGCTCAAACTCATGGACCGCGAGATCGTGACCTGAGCTGAAGTCGGCCGCTTAACCGACTGAGCCACCCAGGCGCCCCTGCAGTGCAGAAGCTTTTTATCTTGATGAGGTCCCAATAGTTCATTTTCATTTTATTTCCCTTGCCTTCGGAGACATGTCTAGTAAGAAGTTGCTGCAGCTGGGGTCAAAGAGGTTTTTGCCTATTTTCTCCTCTTGGGTTTTGATGGTTTCTTGTCTCACATTTAGATCTTTCATCCATTTTGAGTTTATTTTTGTGCATGGTGTAAGAAAGTGGTCCAGTTTCATTCTTCTGCATGTTGCTGTCTAGTTCTCCCAGAACAATTTGCTAAAGAGACTGTCTTTTTTCCAATGGGTACTCTTTCCTGCTTTGTCAAACATTAATTGGCCATACGTTTGTCTGTCCAATTCGTGGTTCTCTATTCTATTCCATTGGTCTATGTGTCTGTTTTTGTGCCAATACCATACTGTCTTGATGATTACAGCTTTGTAGTACAGGCTAAAGTCCAGGATTGTGATGCCTCCCACTTTGGTTTTCTTTTTCAACATTCCTTTGGCTATTCTGGATCTTTTGTGGTTCCATACAAATTTGAGAATTGTTTGTTCTAGCTCTGAGAAGAATGCCTGTACAATTTTGATTGGGATTGCACTGAATATGTAGATTGCTTTGGGTAGTATTGACATTTTAACAATATTCGTTATTCCAACCCATGAGCATGGAATGTTTTTCCATTTCTTTGTGTCTTCTTCAACTTCCTTCATAAGCTTTCTATAGTTTTCAGCATACAGATCTTTTGCATCTTTGGTTAGGTTTATTCCTAGGTACTTTATGGTTCTTGGTGCAATTGTAAGTGGGATCGATTCCTTGATCTCTCTGTTGCTTCATCATTGGTGTATAGAAATGCAACCGATTTCTGTGTATTGATTTTGTATACTGCAATTTTGCTGAATTCATTTATCAGTTCTAGCAGCTTTTTGGTGGAGTCTTTCAGGTTTCCCATGTAGAATATCATGTCATCTGTGAAAAGTGAAAGTTTGACTTCTTCTTTGCCAATTTGGATGACTTTTATTTCATTTTGTTGTCTGCTGATGCTAGGACTTCCAACACTATGTTAAACAACAGTGGTGAGAGTGGACATCCCTGTTGTGTTCCTGATCTCAGGGGGAAAGCTCTCAGTTTTTCCCAGTTGAGGATGATATCAGCTGTTGGCTTTTCATATATGGCTTTTATGATATTAAGTTCTGTTCCTTCTATCCCGAGTTTCTTGAGGGTTTTTATTAAGAAAGGATGCTGAATTTTGTCAGATGCTTTTTCTGCCTCTATTGACAGGATCATATGGTTCTTATCCTTTCTTCTATTAATGTGATATATCACATTGATTGAATTGCAAATATTGAACCAGCTTGCAGCCAAGGAATGAATCCCACTTGATCATGGTAAATAATTATTTTAATATACTACTGAATTCGATTTGCTAGTATCTTTTTGAGAATTTTTGCATCCATGTTCATTGGGAATATTGGCCTGTAATTCTCCTTTTTAGTGGGGTCTCTGTCTGGTTTGGGAATCAATGTAATCCTGGCTTCATAGAATGAGTCTGGAAGATTTCTATGAAGTCTGTTTCTATTTGTTGGGACAGCTTGAGAAGGATAGGTGTTAACTCTGCTTTAAATGTCTGGTAGAATTCCCCTGGGAAGCCATCTGGCCCAGGATTCTTATTTGTTTGAAGATTTTTGATAACTGGTTCAATTTCTTCATTGGTTATGGATCTGTTCAAATTTTCTATTTCTTCCCTTTTGAGTTTTGGTAGTGTGTGGGTGTCTAGGAATTTGTCCATTTCTTCCAGGTTGTCCAGTTTGTTGGCATATAATTTTTCATAGTATTCCCTGATAATTGCTTGTATTTGTGAGGGTTGGTTGTAATAAATCCATTTTCATTTGTGATTTTATCTCTTTGGGCTCTCTCTCTCTTTTCTTTTCAAGAAGTCTGGCTAGAGGTCTGTCAATTTTGTTTATGCTTTCAAAACAAAACAGCTCTAGATTCATTGATCTGTTTTACCTTTTTTTTTGATTCTATATTGCTTATTTCTGCTCTAATCTTTATTATTTCTCTTTTCCTGCTGGTCTTGGTGTTTCTTTGTTGTTCTGCTTATAGTTCCTTTAGGTGTGCAGTTAAGTTTTATATTGGGGATTTTTTGTTGAGATAGGCCTGGATTGCAATGTATTTTCCTCTTAGGACTGCCTTTGCTGCATCCCAAATGGGCTAGACTGTCATGTTTTCATTTTCATTTGCTTCCATATATTTTTTAATTTCTTCTTTAATAGCCTGGTTGACCCATGCAGTCGTTAGTAGGATGTTCTTTAACCTCCATGCATTTATAGGCTTTCTAAATTTTTCCTTGTGTTTGATTTCAAGTTTCGCAGTGTTGCGATCTAAAAATATGCATGGTATGATCTTAATTCTTTTTTATATTTATTGAGGGCTGTTTTGTGACCCAGTATGTGATCTATCTTGGAGAATGTTCCATGTGCACTCGAGAAGAATGTGTGTTCTGCTGCTTTTGGATGAAAAGTTCTGAATATATCTGTCAAGTCCATCTGGTCCAGTGTATCGTTCAAGGCCATTGTTTCTTTATTGATTTTCTGCCTAGATGATCTGTCCATTGTTGGAGTGGAGTATTAAAGTCCCCTGCAATTACCATATTTTATCAATAAGATTGCTTATGTTTGTGATTAATTGATTTAAGTATTTGGGTGTTTTCAAGTTGAGGACATAAACATTTACAATTGTTAGTTCTTCTTGATTGATAGACCCCATAATTATGATATAATGCCCTTCTTCATCTCTTATTATAACCTTTAGTTTAAAATCTAGTTTGTCTGATTTAAGTATGGCTACTCCAGCTTTCTTTTGACTTCCAGTAGCATGATATATGGTTCTGCATCCCTTCACTTTCAATCTGCAGGTGTCCTCAAGTCTAAAATGAGTCTCTTGTAGACAGCATATAGATGGATCTTGTTTTTTTGTTTGTTTGTTTTTGTTTTTTAATCCATTCCAATGCACTATGTTTTTTTTTTTATTTTTATTTTTTTAAATTTTTTTTTCAACGTTTTTTATTTATTTTTGGGACAGAGAGAGGCAGAGCATGAACGGGGGAGGGGCAGAGAGAGAGGGAGACACAGAATCGGAAACAGGCTCCAGGCTCCGAGCCATCAGCCCAGAGCCCGACGCGGGGCTCGAACTCACGGACCGCGAGATCGTGACCTGGCTGAAGTCGGACGCTCAACCGACTGCGCCACCCAGGCGCCCCATGCACTATGTTTTTTTGATTGGGGCATTTAGTCTATTTACATTCAGAGTTATTATTGAAAGATATGGATTTAATGTCATTGTGTTATCTGCAGGTTTCATGCTTGTGGTGATGTCTCTGGTCCTTTGTAGTCTTTGCAGCATTCCACTCACAGAGTCGCCTTAGGATCTCTTGTAGGGCTGGTTTAGTCGTCACAAACTCCTTCAGGTTTTGTTTGCCTGGTAAAACCTTCATCTCTCCTTCTATTCTGAATGACAGCCTTGCTGGATATTGGCTGTTTATTTTTCCTATTCCACACATTAAATATTTCCTGCCACTCCCTTCTGGCCTGCCAAATTTCAGGGGACAGGTGTGCTACTGTCCTTATGTGTCTACCCTTGTAGGTTGAGGCCCGTTTGTCCCTGGGTGCTTTCAGAATTCTCTCTTTATCATTGTATTTTGCCAGTTTCACTATGATATGCCATGGAGAAGACTTATTCTTGTTGGATCTGTAGGGAGTTCTCTGTGCCTCCTGGATTTGGATGCCTACTTCCTTCCCCAGATTAGGGAATTTCTCAGCTATAATTTGTTCAAGTAAACCTTCTGCCCCTTTATCTCTCTCTTTTCTTCTGGAACTCCTCTATGATACGGATATTATTACGTTTCAATGAATCACTTAGCTCTCTAATTCTCCCCTCATGGTCTAATATTTTATCTTTTGGTTTCAATATTTTCCTTAATTTTATCTTCTATTTCACTTATTCTCCCCTCTACTTCTTCCATCCTTGCTGTCACTGCATCTAGTTTATTTTGCACCTCATTTACAACATTTCTTAATTTGTCGTGAACTATTTCTTCATTCCTTGATCTCTGCAGCAATAGTTCTCTGCTGTCTTCTATGCTTTTTTCAAGCCCAGCTACTAATCTTAGGACTTTTATTCTAAATTTCTGATCAGATATATTATTTATATCTGTTCTGAGCAATTCTCTCACATTTCTCCAGCATTCTGGAGCATTTCTTCAGAAATTCAGAAATTCTCCAGCATTTCTTACTGGAACTTCTTTTCAGGATAATTCTTCCATTTTGTCAGTTTGGCTAGCTTTCTGTCCTTTATGTGTTTTAATAGCTTGTTAGGTGTCCTGAACCTGTGAGCACTACTATATTAAAAAGAGGTCATACACTGTCCAGGACCTGGCCCTTCAGGAGGTGTTTTTGGAGTGTGTTGCATGCTGTTGTTGTGACTCTGGTTGCTTTATCTCCCTACTTGTAGTGGTGGTTTGGACCTTCCACCAGGTGTGCTTTGATTTGTTCGTTGAAGTAACCCTGTCCTACAGGATGGTTTGGATCAGACACTTCCTACATTTATAGTGTTAACTCAGGGCTATTTAAACTTGTCCTTTGTCATAATTTAGAGGATGCCACTAAGAACATCACATTAATCCATTGTATTGATATTATATTTTTCAGACCATATGAATAATAAGTTACTAACACATTGGAAACTTGGGTGAGGCATGTCTTCCAGGGGATGAGAGATGTATCCTAAGAAAGTTCAGGGGACTGTCACATCAATAACATTTTTTAGAATTCCAGTGGTCAGGGGCATGCCAGGACATCCCATCCAAAGCAAAGGACAAGTTATTGCATCCTGAACTTCCTAAACATGAAGGAAACAAAATGTTTGCTAAGCCTCTTTAGATTCTGGAGGCAGAATGTTCCAAATGGGAGTACTGCTTCCATCCAAGGGCATGAAAGGCTGCCAACTGTGAGCAGAAAATAGCTCTGCAGTCATATAACCAGGCAGGTTCAAAGGTTTGAGAGGTATCATTGGTAGAAAAACGAGTTTATGTAAAGCCCCAATAGGGAGATGACAACTTTCCCTAGGAGGCTTAGAGTAAGGCTATGCCATCTTTAGTGAATAATTATGTATTTTTGGAAAAATGAGAAGTTTGTTCTATGAGATGATGACATGAGATGAAGTACCTGTCTGTGGGGCAAAAACCATCATGTGGTCACAACTGCCAATCATGAGCTGAGGTTCTGTCAGAACTATCAAGTCATAAAATTGGGCAGATGTACCAATAATCCATTGTAAAATGGATAATTGGTACATCCAGGATTGAGCTAGATCAAGACCAGAGAGCTCAAGGAATGAACAGGCAGCTGAGATCCCCATGTCATACATTTCTATTGCATCAGTACCTCTCCCTCAGGTCATACCTACAGGTGTATGGGCCATCCCTTTGGACCAGATGAAACATGAGGAAAACCCAAACTTGGTTCATGGATTAGTTGCTTCTGTGGGTGGAAGTTTAGAATAGATGGTAGTTGCCGTACATCTCCACTCAGTGGTGACATTGAAAGCCAGTCACAAGAGAAAATCTTCCTGATGGGCAGAGCTTCAAGTGGTATACCTGGTCATCCCCTTTGTAGGGAAAGAGAACTGGCCTCAGTTTAAAATATATATGGACTGCTGAGCAGTGAGAAATGACATATGGCTGTAAAGGGACTTGGGGAAAAAAAAGATCTGAAGAAAGAGTACAAGGGGTATAGGCACATGGCACATGGAGGTGGGCACAAAGTGTGAGCATCTTCATTACTGTATGTTAATGCCACCCCAATGCTGGCACAATGGATACATGAGCAAAAGGATTATGGTGGCAGGAAAAAAGTCACATATAGATTTGACAGCATGGGTTTCTATTCACTGAAGCTGACCTCGTGTTTCTGCCATTGCCAAGAGGTCAACCTGCCAGGAACAGACACCAACATTAACATGGCACAATCCCTCAAGATCAGACCCCTGATGGCAAGTTGATCACATCAGGTACAGTAACAGAATTAAAGAATTGTGACATTCTTTAATAGATGTGGCTGTCTTAATCTGGTTCTTACTATTTAAGTCTTATTTTTTTGGTCACACAGTTTTCCCAGTGTTCAAAATTGGAGTATTTTTCTTGTTTGTGTAATACACTTTGTGTCAAGATTCTTTATGCATTTTTAATTGCCCACTGCTCTTCCCAGGCTTTTCCCTTTTTTTGCATGATATTGTAAGGAGGCTACTTCCCTCTAATATTGCCTACAATATTAATGCTAATTAATGGCCTTTATCAGTAAGGGTATGGTTCTAATTTTTGACATTACTTGTGCAAAATCACTAGTCCATATAGTCATGTAGGTGGGCATAATGTGGCTTCTTTATGCAAAGGTTGGAACCTGTGGAAACATGGATGCTATACTACTTGTGTAACAGCATTAAACATTCCTTGTAACTAACACAGCTAGAAGACTAATGTCCTTTCATTTGATCTAGTTGCCTTTGTACTTTACCATTCCTTCTCAGTCCCTGACCTACTCTCCATTATGTTACAAATGATGAAATCACAGCGTATGGTTCATGCATTACATTACTGGTCACAGCACAGAGTTCAACACCACCAAGTCTATAGTGGCTGATATCTAAGGTAATTTGACTCCACTTAATCTTTTGAGTAACCTACTGTGTAACCAGCATTCTTTCAGACCTTTTAATTTGGGAATCCCATGATTTAAGATCCGACTAGCTCAGTGAAGGATTAGTTTACATTATGCTTGAAAAATCTTTCCATCTCCTTCGGGAGAGGATGGTCTTCCTCATATTTCACTCCACTAATGAAACATAGCATTGGAATGATTCTTAATTGAAAAGTGAAACAAAACTATTTGGGCTCACATTAACCAAACTATATTTATAGAAATTGATATTTAAATAGATATAACATTTATCATTTTAATATATTCTTTAGATAGAATAGTATTAACTACACATCCATCCTAGCACCAGTGTTTAAAAAAACCTTAATTTTTATCTGATAGCATAATAATCTCACATTTCCAGAGATAAGGATTCAAGTTCAATGGTTTTATGTTTAAGTTTTATACATAAAATCTTGTTTCCTTTAAAAGTAGGTAATTTTGTCTTGACATTCATCAAATTATTATCTACAAATTATTATAACATTAGAATTAATAACATCTATATATGGCTCCATTATTTTAATATACTAATCTATACATGCAAAGAAGTCACTGGCTTTAAAAACCATTTAAAAGATTCTACTGACATGTAAAATACACCTTTGCTAGAACTGCTTGTTACCTCAGAAAATTAAACATTCATTTTAAGTCACAAAATCACACTGTCTTTACTGCTGCTGTTTCTAGTTACTCCTAGAAAAAGAGCCACCAACTTTGAAAGCTGCACTGTTGCCCACAGCTAAAGCTAATTAGGGTGCCTTTTTTTCCCTTCACACCTTTCCACTTCAATGCTCTTGTTATCAAAGAATTAAATTTATCATGTACTTGCTGGGATTTATTTGTCTAGATGCTTTTGGCGGAGGCTGTCACTTTTTATCAAGCAAACCAAGTTTTCTATCTACCCTGCTGAGGATTTGAAGCTTCCTTCTTAAGATGCCTTGCTACATTAAAAATTAAGTGTCTTTTTGGGAACAAATCTGGGAACCAAACCATAGTTAAGTAAACACAACCGCAAAGGCACCTTGGCCAGGTGACCATGCCTTGGTTAAAGTTAAGAGAGAAAGTATTCATACTTCTACATGGCTGCTACCTCATACACACTACTTACTGCATACTGGAGGCTCAATTACTACCTGCCACCCTCCCCTTGGTTGGGCACCCATCTGCACTGCCCAGCTCACACAAATTCTACGTGGTGGTCCTGTTACCCACACACAGAATTTGAGCATTTCTTAAAACCTGACATACTCATTATGAAGATCTTGGAGGACAGTATCTTAAAGCCCAGTGTTCAAAATAATAGTTCAAAAATGGTGTCAAAATAAAGTTTAACACTTTTAACTACTGGAAGGGTTCAGTTCGAGTCTTTTACTCCTTATTAGATACAACTAAGGCAAACAGGGCCACTGCAAATTGAAGCGACTATCACTCTAAAGTCTAAGGATCATAAAGCAAGTTTAAATACCTTTTAATTATTTGGAAAATTAAGAGAAAAAAATACCTCCTACAAATAATTTCCCAAGTTTCATCTAGGTTTTTAGAAGGCTATCTATAAAATCTGACATAGATTTACATACACACACATGCATTTGTGACAGAAAATGCTATAGTAATTTACAGTGAAAACAAGGTTTGCATGAATGCACTGTAAAAGAGTATTTCAGTGATCCTACTTACTTAAGGTACCAGAAGGACCAAAAAGGTGATGAAAAGCTACTATTTCTCACTGACACTTTCCACACAGTCAAAACACACACATCAGAACATATAAACGAATACACTAGGAACCCTACAGGGTTTCAAATAATTAAGACTGGTAATCAAAGTTAATTTTTAATGACAATATATTCAAAAATATTCAATGGCACCAACTTTTATTGTGAAAATGTCATTAGCTGTAAATGCCTCTCCTGGAAGAACACACTCAAAGACAAACACCTCTACCATCTAAAGATTGAATGGTTGAAATTTTTCTTGTATTTGACTATTTTTTCCCCCTCAATTATTGAGTTGCTAAGTGCCCAAAGGCAATCTTCACAATGCTTCAATACTTTTATTTATAGTTCAACGCCATCCTCCCTCTTTCATTTCCTGATACCAAATTAGGGGATAATGAGTCATTTTGGAAGAAAATCTTTCTAAAGGTGAATAATCAACAATGGGAAATTTATTCCATATAGTAGTTTAGCTAAGTTTTTCCTTTATGGCTTCTATTTATCTCTTCAAATAACCTAACTCCTTGGTGCCAACACATGAGCAGGGTCCACGTAGGTCAGTATCAAGTAATAATGACTTCCAAAACCCAAACACAGAAATTAATACGGTTTTTCCCTTTTGTGTGAAAGTTAGGTTTTTAAAAGCAATATTCTCAGGTTATCATGGGAATCTTATTTTAATAGCCTTTGGAAAGAACTAGACTATCCAAATATATAATGCTAAATATTAATATACCCAAAATTTCACTTTAAGTTCAGTGACATAAAACATTATTCATAATTCTTAAAACATAGTGTGTAAAATAAGTCACAAGTTTATTCTACAATTTTCCTATAAAAGGTATCCAATTCTGTAGAAAAATGCAAACATCACCTTTATTGTTAATATTTACACTTAGTTCTGTAAACAAAGTTGGCAAAAAGAAAATAAACCAAGCATTCTCATACACATTATTAAAATTTTCAAGAATATGATCTTCATCACTTCTGAAAAGTATTTCAAGTCTAAAAGCCAGTAAATGTAGAAGTTGAAGGGGAAGAGAAAAACACTGACAACAAATTATTTGAATTTTCTTCTTCCCAAATATCTAAAACATCACATATACCACTGTTTTCAGTGTAGCTTGTGAAACCCAAAAATTCTGACTTCTCTTCACTAGTCTGAAACAAGTCTAGTAGAGATTGTACTGGTGAACTACAAATTCTGTTTCCTTCTTGTGTAATAAATTCAGTTCTTTTCTTATCTAATTCCACATTTGGTTCCAGATTTTCTTTTTTATTTCTTCCTAATAATATTTTCACTTTCCGATGGATCTTACCAGAAGGTAAACTATCCACATTGTTGAAGTTGCATTCACTGGGTTCCTCAGGGGGACTTTGGGATGGAGTCTTTGCTTGAACTGTTAGGTGCTCCTGTGAACTGTTTATTGCTAACAGACCAGAATCATGACCAACTATTGAATGAAGGTCCTTTTCCTTCACATTCTTTGCTGGAAAAAGCACAGTATCTGACTTTTGTTTTGGTTGAGATGCAGTATTATCCATACTGACGTTAGAAACTTGTACAGATGTCTGTAGCCTACATGGACAGCGATCTACACTTAGTTCTTCTAAGTCACTTTCATTTATCATTAATTTATGTTCAGAAATGTCAAGAATACATCCCTGTTTATTTTTACGTGGAGGTAGATGTGTAAAATTTTGTTTTAGGTCATTTTCAACTGGATTTAACTTGGAACATTTACTATTTGCTTTCTCATCGAGTCCTCTCAATTCACTTGAAGGGCAGGGGATGCATTCTGAAATAAACACAAACTTCCGTTCAGGTTCCTGGACTTCTTTATACAGGAAACGCTGCTCAACTACCTGTACATTATTTTCCTTGAAGTCTTTGTGAGAAGTATGTTGCAATTCTAGCTTTTCTTTTGGTTCAGACCTTTTCAAGACACTTGTAGTAATAGGAGAAAGGGATCCAATACTGTATTTTATTCTTTATAAAACAAAAAGAAAAAATTAAATTGCTATAAAAATTCCTTAAAGTCAAATTAGTATCTTTTAAAACTACTTATGTAGCTTATTTAACTTACACAATAATACAAAAATACTGAAATCTTAACACTTAGCCAAATTTACTTTAGATGTCTTTAAAGTAATAAAACTGATATAGCTGAAAACTCTAGTGTACCCCCTCTTCTCATCTATGTTCTTCCCCTTCTTCCCAGAGGGAACCAGTATCTTAAATGTGATGTTTACAACTACTTTAACCATATAATTCAAAGAAAGAGGACAGTAAAGAGATATGGGTCTTCTCCCAATATTGTTCTCATTATCCTGAAAAATATCCTAACTTCTATGGTTTCATTTACATTAATACTGTCTCCTCATTTTACTTAACAATGTGGGGAATGAGTATTGGGACCTAAGGCAGAAACATATTCCCCACTTATTTATATTTAAGTGTAAAATATCTAAGAACATATGGAGTCAGAAACCTGGTATCTTTATACTCTAAAAATGACAAAATAGTAATCCTGAAGTTTCACACATGTATTTGACCTGAAAATCTCTTCATGGCGTCTCTTAATATCCTTGGTATGCTAGTTTGTATTACACAATCCTACTAAATTATATACAGAGAGAAACTTACCAGCTCACTACTTATGTTTTCTGTTCTACATGTCACAGATAACACAGAGAAATATAGAATTCAGCCTGCCCTTTCAAAACCAGCAAGGACCATTTTATATTTATTTTGTTTATACTTTCACTCAAGAATTCCTCTTGAACAAATGGAGTATTAAAAATGTAAAATTACTAGTCCAATACTGCTCTCTCCTTTAATGTCTAGAGATGTTTAGGTGATGTGCACACAGATGAAAATTATGCAGATAATATAATTAAGGAAAAACCAGTCTACATTTAAGTACTAGTTCAGAATTTGCTGCAGATTAAATTTTTAGGGAATTCTGAATTCTTACAGTAGCCCACATAATTATAGTTTTTTTTTTTTTAAGAGAAAGTGAGAGAGCATGAGTGGCAGGGGGATGGGGGGGGAGGCGGGGGAAGAAGGACAGAAGAAGGGAGGGAGAGGGAGAGAGTAGAGAGCAAAGGGAGCGAGGGAGAGAAAACAGAGAATCTTAAGCAGGCTCCACACTCAGCAAAGAACCTGACATAGGGCTTGATCCAACAACCCTGAGGTCATGATCTGAGCAGAAATCAAGAGTCAAGGCTCAACCAACTGAGCCACCCAGGCGCTCCCCACATACTTTTAATAATTGAAAATATGGCTCCTCTCCAAATATCTTAAGTCAATAATAAACAACCATTCTGAATGTTACAGAAATAAATTTAGACTGTTCTACCTAGATATAATCAAAAGACTTTGCAGTTAATTTTCTGAATCTGTACCTTGATATATTTTCTAATCTTCCTTAAGACTTAAGAGTAGACTAAAAACAGATATAAGGACTGAATAGCCTAATGAGTTACTATAAATTTTAGCAAGTGAAAGCATGTCTTTTTATTTTGGATTTATGGGAATAATCTAACCAGGATCATTTAGTCAAAGTGCAGTAAACTGCTAATGAACAGTACTGTATTCATATTTCAAAGTTCTGTTAAGTACTATTAGTAAATATTATTGGCAAGTAGAATATAAGAAAAAAAAACTTAGTGAAAGTATAAAGACTTAACAGAAGTAAGTAAAAGAAGGTTTATTTAAACTCCTTAACTAAAAATTCTAGCTCTTCTAGTCCAAGAAGATGGTAAACTTTATGGTCCCAGACCAGGGACTGACAAACTGTATAGCACATGGACCAAATCTAGTCTATCATTTATATATTTTTCAATAGAGCTTTATTGGAACACAGCCACACCCACTCACTTATATATTGGATGTGGCTGCTTTCACTGAACAATGACAAAGCTAAGTAGTTGAAATAGGTATCTTATGGTTCACAAAGCCTAAAATATTTACTGTTTGCCAACTCCCCTTCTAGACTATAACAAGACTTGAAGACCTTAAAAGTAATCTAAAGTAAGCACTTTTGGTAGTGAAGAGGGGATGGGAGTGGGGAGAAAAGAAGTAATCAGTTCTTAATCATTTACATCCTGAAAAGATATATTCCTTCTAAGAACGAAAATCTGATTTATTTTTAGTTTAATGAAACAGCTTAATATTCTGGTAAAATTTAAAACTTAGGTTGATATATTACCTTTTATTTCTAGGCATGTCTCTTTCATATTCCACAAAGTCAAAAATTAACTTAGATACAATATCATCAACAACTTGATAGTGATTACTCTGTGCAAAGTTTTTATGTTGCTCACTTAGAAGATGCTAAAACAAAAACAAAAATACACATAAATCATATAATTATATTCTTAAACGAACAGATTCCTTTTTGTTCAAGCTTTCTAATATTTTCATGCCCCTAAGATTAGGTTTCTCATAACTACTCCAAAGAAATATCCTTTACTAGAACTTCAAAGAATGTTAAGTAAAATAAATTTGTGGTTTAAATGGAACTACAAATAAACTACATCAGAAAATGAAGATAAAGATGGAGAATACAATAGTAACATTTAGCATTTAGAGTGTGCTAATACTCTTAAGACAGTATTTCCCTTTATTTTATTTCATTCTTACACAATTACCACTAAGTAAATATGGTAGGGCCTATAAAATATTAAATGAATGAAATGTTACAGTTTAACATATAGGAATCCAAAAGGCGATTATAACAACAAGTGAAATAAATGCTGTGAGGTACAAAAAAAGAAAGAATTCACTACTGAGGAACACATTTGAGAATGAGCAAGTAAACCATCTCAATTACCCAATGCTTATAATGGAGAATATGGAAATTATATTCTCAGTCTTTTTTTTTTTTAATTGAAGTTTAGTTGACAGTTATTCTCAGTCTTAAGTGTGGTGCAGAATAGTAAACAAGTTCAGTGTACTGGGATAAAACTCAAAGGAAACAAAGTTTCTGCTAAATAGGTGGAATCTCCAGGCTAATTCTATTATTTCTCTGTCAGCTGATAAGGGAATTGCACCTAGAAGGCTGTACCAAGTGACTGTGCAAGAACCTCACTTCCGTTTCTCTAGTTTCATGTAACTTTTGATGATTTGACTGTATTTCCAAAAACTAAAGTCTCCAGTGATTACAAGAAACAAAAGTATTCTGGACTATTCCTTCCTAAGTTGCAAAATTGCCCACATAGAAATTATCTATACCCAGTAATGTTAAACAAATGAGAAATGATTAAAATGTAAAAAGAAACATTAACTTTTAAGTTTAGATTCCATTTACTCATGTCTTTAGGAGAAAGAAAATTAATTGTAATAAATTAAGAAAACAGTCTCCCAACTTTTACGTAGCTGTCCTCTACCTCCACCTACCTCTTCTCTGAAGTCCTGACTTAAATGTCGCTTTTTCAATAGAGTTTTCTATGTCCCTTATCCAGTGTTAAGTACCCTCTCATTATTTGTTACCATTGCGCTGTATACTTCACTTTTTTGATACTATCCTACTTGCAAAGTCATGTTTTGTATCAATCTTCTCTCTCATACCATAAAATATCTAAGGGAAAGGAATATGTCTGCCTTGCTTGTTGCTTAATCTACAGTAATCAAATCTGCTAAATGAATGCCTTGATACAGGTGGAACTGAATCCCTAAAACCTAAGATTCAGAAAAACAAAATAATATTTTCTTTATTCTCAGCAACTAAGAAACAGATAAATAAAAACTGAAATAACAAATGATTTTAAAATATAAATCCCAACATCTACTACTTTTCCTTCCTTGTGTCAGTGACCAGGTTTTCATTTTTCAGTCCTAACATTTTTTGAACATTAAATGAGGATCACAAATTGGTATTAAAGAAAACATCCATTAGAGATTATTCCATTTTAATAACAGCAAAGCAAAATTTCAGGACCAATCTATAACTTAAATTTCAAAATGATTTTTTGGGAAGGGGAAATATTTCTAAGATAGTTTTAGCTTCTTCTGATTAAAAATAATTTTAGGGCTCCTGGGTGGCTCAGGTTGGTAAATTGTCTGGCTCTTGACTTTGGCTCAGGTCATGATCTCAAGGTTCGTGGGATCGAGACCCACATCAGGCTCTGTGCTGACAGTGCGGATCCTGTTTGGGATTCTCTCTCTCCCTCTCTGTCCTTCCTCTGCACATGTACAAGCCTATATACCCAGTGTTTTCTCTGTCCCTCTCTCTCTCAAAATAAACATTAAAAAAAATAATTTTAAAGTAACCCTACATTTCTCCTTTATTACATAAATAAAAACACAGAATACTAACACAAAATACTAATATATTTTGGGTTATAAAACAATCAAACTTCAACTTAGAGTCTAAAAACAGAAATAGCTTATTTCTTAGATATTTATAAATATTATTCTTTCTCCTTAAACTTTTTCACCACCTTCTACCAAACTAAACACCAAACATACATATCCACTAAAATGACCAACTCAAATAATAACACCTAAAATTTAATAAACACAGCTCCCACCACTGTCCAAGGTCACACAAACAGGAAGCCAGGATTCAAACCTGGGTAGCGGGGTCCAAACAAAGCTTTGTTTTTTTGTTTTTTTTTTTTTAATTTATTTATCACTTTACAAACTGCATCTTCATCTTGTACCCCTTCCAATGATTCTATTTCTCTTTCTGCTAATTCAAAGAATTCTACTTTCTTCTCAGCCTATTAGTTAATCATATGCTCATTTTTTAATTCCTCAGGCCTGAAGCATCTTCTCTTACTCCGAACATCCAATCCACTGGCAAACCCCCTTCACCCCATCTTTAAATATATCCACAATCTGACCAGGCCACATCACTTCCACTTCCACTAGGTCATCACTACCAGTTTAATGGTTTTTTCAATCCCATCAAATCAGTTTAATTTAGCACTTTTGCACTGCTTATTTCAATATCCATGAGTCTTGTTCCCTCACTTCCTAGGTTTCTACTTCAATTTCACTTTACTGAATCACAATATTGCATTCAATATTCAGTTATCTAGGTTTTCCTCATGTAGTCTAAGTAAGTATCAACACTCCCATTCCTGCTTTACAGTTTCTCATAGCACTGATCTCATGTTCTTTTTACTTTTCTTACCATGTAGTTACCTATCCCCCACCCCCTTCCATAGAATGTAATTTTCACAAGGGTAGGGAATTGGTCTCTTTTGTTCAAAGCTGTTTGCTCAGAGTAGTGACTGGTATAACACAGGTACTTAATAAATATTTGCTGAGTTAATGAATAAAAATGATTTTTTCAATATATTATTTTCCCACTTTGGGTTCTTAAAATTTAAGATAATTCTATAAAAAAGAAATACATGCTACTTACAAGTTATGAACCACAATCAGAAAAATAAGCTAAAATTTAAATAGTAAATATTCATAGTTTTAGAAACATCAACCCCCCAAGTATAAAATGACACTTACAGTTTCAAGATCTTCATATTTCTGCAAGCAACATTCACAGTATCCTTTTTTTTTCTTCTCTTTCAACTGGAGTTGAATTGGGATTCCACATTTATTGCCATCTGTTTGGATTCTGATAGAAATATACGGTAAAAGAATTAACTCCTGAACATTAAGAAGTAATTTATAGTGTACCGTCCTCACCTATCAAACAATCTGCTATAATCTCCAGAGATTTATATCAATAAATACTTTTAAATATATATCTTTTTAAGAAATTAAGAAGCAAACTAAGAATGCAGTAATTATTCTGTAGAATATTGTAGATTACTTAGGAGATATAACACATTTTAATTGTAAATATCTGTAAGCCACCCCTCAACCTCAATCTATTGATCTAAATCTGACTTAGAAGAGATTCAGACTTCTAATCTAGCAGAGAGCCATTGAAAATACACAAGGGGTAAAACCGTAACAGTGATCAAACATAAACACACACACACCACCATGGCTAAATGAATTATTTTAAATATTTGCTTAAAATGAAAAAAATCACTTAAAGGTTAAACCAACCTTAGTTTAACCTGCGTTTGCTTCTGGATGCTAGATGGCTTATCTACATCAAATGGACTGGAGGGCTTCTGAATAGAATAATTTATAAAAGGCATATTGGTCAGCTGAAGATAAAATGGTCTATAAAGTCTAAAAAAGTAAAAAGACAAATACATGAAATTCTTTAGGGTGAAAAAAAACCACAACTGAAGTCTTCTATTTCAAAAACATGGAATTCATCTAGAATCTGAAATAACAGAAATCAGTTAGGCTTTCCTTCCCAATTCCTAGACCTAATTCTTTTCTTAAAAACAAACATTTTAAAAAGAATATGGTAAGATAACACAAAACTTACTATCTTAACCATTTTTTTAAAAAGTAATCTCTATGTACAGCATGGGGCTCAAACTCATGAGCGACATCAAAAGTCACAGGCTCTACTGACTGAGCCAGCCAGGTGCCCCTATTTCACCCATTTTTAAATGTACACTTCAGCTGCATTAAGTACATTTACAGTGTTTTCCAACAATTAACACTGTCCATCTCTAGAACTCTTTTCATCTTTAAAAACAGCAATTCTCTACCATTAAACAGTAACTCATTCTCCCTTCCCCACCAACTCTTGACACATCTCATTAAATGGAATCATGTAGTATTTTTCCACTTATTTCACTTAGCGTAATATCCTCAAGGTTCATCCATGTGTCAAAAACTAATTCCTTTTTAAGGTTGAATAATAACCATTTTATGTATATACCATATCATCCATTCATTGATTGATGGATATATGGATTGCTTCTGCTGCTGGGCTACTATGAACAGTACTACCACCAACATGGAATGTGCAAGTCTTGCTTTCAATTCCTTTGGACATATACCCAGAAGTGAAACTCCTAGATCATATCATAGTTGCAATTTTATGAAGAACCTCCATACTGTTTTCCATAGTGGTCACACTATTTCACAATCCCACCAACAGTGCACAAGGGTTCCAATTCCTCCACATCCTTGCCAATACCTATTATTCTGATTTTGTTTTTAATAACAGCCATCCTAATGGTGTGCGGTGATAGATATCTCATAGTGGTTTTGATTTGCATTTCTCTGGTAATTAGTGATGTTGAACATCTTTCCATGTATTTGTTGGCAATTTGTTTGGAGAAACATCAAGTCCTGTGCCATTTTTAAAATCTGATAATTTGATTTTCTGTTGGCTTTTTAATATTACATTTTTTAAATTAAGTTTTTAATTCCAGTACAGTTAAAATACAGTTATTACATCAGTTTCAGGTGTATAATATAGTGATTCAACAATTCCATACATCACCGAATGCTCCTCCTGTTTGCCCCAGGCATTATGCAAACTATAGTTTCTATGTTGCCTCTTCGCAGGCTGCTGTCTCTTTAAGGGCAGGAACCTAGCTATCACATGCCCTTCCAACTCACTAGTAAGTCAGCTGACTTTTAAATCTCTAAGATCCAAGTCCTGCTGGTTATACAAAATCAGGGAACTCAGCTGTTCTGGTTTTCAAAGCCAGACATTATAGGGATTCATCCTCCCCTTGTGGGCTACCTGGTGCTTTCACCTCTCCAAGCCAGGGCCTGCAGCTCCCAATCACCATTTCTGCCCTTTCTAATCTTTCAGATGTGGCTTCTTCTCCACATCTAGTTGTGAAGTTTGTTCTGCCAGTCTTCAGATGGTTCTCTGGTTTATTCATTCAGATGCAAGTGCTAACTAGTTGTAAACATGGGATAGGTTGAGGATCCTCCTCCATTATCTTCCCAAGCTCCACCCCGACCCCCCATATTACACTATATTAGATAAAGGATTTAAAAATATCTTCTCCCATTCCATGGTTTGCCTTTTCACTGCTGTGCACAGGAATTTATAATTTTGATCTAATCCAATTTATCTTTTGTTGCTTGTGCTTTTGGTATCATATTCAAGAAATCATTGCAAAATCCAGTGTCATAAAGCTTTCCCCTTGTTTTCTTCCAAGAGTTTTATAGTTATAAGTCTTTGATCTATTTTGAGTTAATTTTATGTATGTTATAAATTAATATTCCAACTTCATTCTTCTGCATGTGCATATGTAGTTTCCCCACTACTATTTGCTAAAGACTGTCCTTTCCCCACTGAATAATGCTGGTATCCATTTGACCATACATGTAAAGATTTTACTTCTTAGCTCTTTATTCTTTTCCATTGGTTTACACATCTGTCTTTATGTCGATAACAAGTTGTTCTGATTACTGTAGCTATTAGTAAATTCCAAAATCATGAAGTCTAGATCTTCAATTTTGTTCTATCAAGATTGCTTTGGGTGTTTGTGGTCCCTTGCCATTTGGTATGAATTTTAGGATGTATTTCTCACTTTCCGCAAAAAACATCATTGGGATTTTGACAGGGACTGCACTGAATCTGTAGATCGCTTTGGGCAGTACTGACATGTTGGCAATCTGAAGTATTCCAATCTATGAACTTGGGATATCTTTCCATATACTGGTGCCTTCTCTAGGCCTAACTTTGAATTGCATTTTTTTTCTCATAGTAATACGTTTCATAAAAAGAAGCACTCAACACATCTTTGTCACCTCAATGAGTACCCAAAATTAATCACACATGTCTAAAGGAGTAACTAGAAGGTTAAGAAAAAGTTATCTAATTCTCATGTCAAATTAATTTCCTTGTATACAGTCTTCATTAAGATTACTCTTTGAAACTTCAGAATGAGTTCAAGAAAACTACTAAAGGTTATTCTCAGATTTTGTACTTCCAAATATTACCTAATAATTTCTTTTTCATAAAGTAGAAGCAATCTTTAAACAGTATTTCTAAATCATTAGGTACTGCATTTAGCTAGCAAATCATTATTTGAAATATTAAAAAAATGAGCTGGTTTCATGACTGCTCTAAACCAAATATTTCAAGGAATTATCATCTACAACATACTGAAACTAAATTAAGCTAAAAATTGCTTAATTTTTGAGCAAAAATTAATTAACGCTACTTTCTCCAACTTGTGCACCTGCCTATCAGTATAACTCTAACAAAGAGACCTAATAATATTAGTGGATATAGCTTAATTAATTAGATTTTTTTTCTTTTAACTGAACTTAGATACTTACTGGCTCATATCCTCCACCTTTACAAAAGGTTTTTTAAGTCTACCTGCTTGAGAACAAACAAAACATTATTATTAGATATGTATAAATCCAAGAAATTAAAAAAAAATACTCTAGCTAAAAATCCCACCCAACTATGTACAGGTCCTCAATTTACAATCAGGATACACCTTAATAAACCCATTTTAAGTTGAAAATATTTTAAGATGAAAATGCACCTAACGTATCAAACATCATAGCTTAGCCCTAGCCTAACTTAAAGCATGCTCAGAACACTTACATTAGCTTATAGTTGGACAAAATCATCTAACCCAAAGCCCAATTTTATAATAAAATGCTGACTATCTGATGTAATTTATTGAAAACTATACTGAAAGAAAAAAACAGAATGGTTTTAAGCATACTGGTTGTTTACCCTTACAACCACGTAAATGAATGGGAGCTGCAGCTCCTTGCCGTTGCCCGTCATGAGTATTGTATGGCATACTGCCAGCCCGGGAAAAGGTCAATATTCAAAATGTGAAGTACGATGTCTACTGAATGTGTATTACTTTTGTAACATTGTAAAGATGGAAAATTATAAGCCAAACCATTGTAAATTGAGGACCATCTGTATCCATTATCCATTTCATTTCAACTCAAAGTTTTAAGCCTCAGGTGAGATATTTTACAATACCAGCCCATTTCCAAAATACCAGAAGTTCTGTCTATATCCTGAGATTCTTAAACTGAAGGGATCCCCCAAAAGATCTATGAATAGAATTCAGGAGAATAATGAGCTACAACAGGAAAAAATTTCAACTTTTATTTTCACTGATCTCTAACCAAAATTTAACATTTCCTCCAGTTATGCATATAAGGAACAGGATCACAGTGGTATTAGCAGTGCCTGTAATTCTGATACTGAATAAAAGAAATACTTTCATATTAGTTATTACAGATATTCGAAAGCACCAATGATAGCTTACCACTGCAAAATTACAATAGCAATTAGAATCACTGCTAGAACTCATTTTTAATGTGTAAAAAAAATCAAGTATATCATGATTTCATAACTCAAAATATTCTGACAACTGAATTTCATTTACTGACTTTCTCAGTAATCTAATAATTTTTCAAATGTTTTTAAAAACATTATTCTGAAAAGGGGTCCATAAGTTTCACCAGACTACCATAGGTGTCCATATTCTAAAAAAGGCTAAGACCTACTGAACGAGTTCCCTGAAGGGTTGTTTACATGATTTTTCAGAGGAGTTTTATATGTTCTATTTTCTAAAGGCAAATCAAACACACTTAAGGATATCAAAATACTTACTTCTTGCTTTCTGTGTACCAATACCTACTCTTTTCCCCTAAAAAGAAAAAAAAAGAAAAAAAGTGAAAACACTGGATTTGAAAGTACTGTGACAATGGCAACTGCAATGGCTCTTTTTATCCTGAAGACCATCATACAGGGAAAGTATTAAATAAAAAAGGGTGATTACTGTAGTTTTGGTGGGGGGGGGCAAGAAGTTTGCTTTTAAAAATCAACTCAACCAAAGACATGAAACAATGAACATAAAACAAGCTTACTTTTATAATGCACCCCCAAAATACCTTGCATTCTAGCTATAATTGTTTTTGTCTTCACAGAAAGAAATCAACCAATGAGGAAAAGGTACAGTTAATGAAATAATCTAAAAGTCATTGTAAGTTATTTTCATGCCTTTACTCAACAAAACATTTGTGATAGAATGAACAAAGGAATTATTGAAATATTACAGTCTGTCAATTCCTGTCAAGGTGGAATATGTTAAATATGGTTAATTAATCCCCCTGATAACAACTAAAACTCTGGATAAAATACAATAAGCAACTACAGGAGAACAGAAAAGTAAATAAAAGCAGACGTACTGTAGAAAGAATCCAAAACTTAGGCCACCTTTAAGGGACTACACTTCCCATCCTCCCCTTTATCTCACAATGTAACCTCTAATCACAGAGTTGGCAGCAATTAGTGGAGCCAGTGGCTAAAACTTCTATATAAACCACATATTTCCTGTAGTCCCAAGAGTACAAAGGAAATCCATGGACTATTTTTTCCTTTTCTCCCACAGTTCTACCTCAGGGTGGATCCCAGTTATTAAACTGCAGTTGTAGGTGCCATAGGCAACTAAAATTGAGAAATCCTGACTTTCTAAACATAAAAACAAGGGAAAGGGCCATTGTAGGCTGGAGAGTGAAGGGTAGACTGCAGAAAGTAGCAAGTTGGAGAAAGGGATCCCTAATTACCTATATATATACAAAATAGGTGTTGGGCTTAACTTCAAGGCTTTGAAAATAGAAGTAAGATTTAAACACTGCCCAAGCCTTTGACTAACCTATAAGTGATATATGTGCAGAACAAACAGCTGCATACAAATCTTTGAAAACCAAAACGGAGACTGGAAGTGCTATGTACAGAAACTGAGACAGAACTGATAGTTTGAACAAAACTTGACAAATGTTTGCTAAAACAATCACACACACAAAACCCCCAATCACGACAGCAACAAAATCAGCATTCTCCAGAGTACTGTAATAGCTCTGGAAGTCTATACAACATAAATTTGCAATATTTAATATAAATAAAAAATTATTTGACATATTAAGTATCAGTAAAAACATGATCAATTCTTGAGGGAAAAAGACAATCAGATGCCAACCCCAAGATGTTTCCAATGTCAAAATTATCAGAGAAATACTCTAAGGGTAAACACAGTTAAAATGAATGGGAAAATACAAGTTCTCTGCAAAAAGACAAAGAATTTAAAAATAATCAAATGTAGAAGTGAAAAATACATGATTTAGAATTAACTGGATGGGCTCAAAAACACAGATGATCCACTGAAGTGTCAGAGAATTGGAAGACATCAATAAAAATCTTTACTTAGAAGAACAGAGAGAAAAAAAGGTGGGCGGGGGAATGAACAGTCTCTCAGGGACCCAGTAAGCACCTTGTTTGTATTCTACTATAATTAACAAAAAAAGGTCTAAAATTAGTGTTACTGGAGATGCAGAAATAGAAGAAACAGAATGAAGAAAAACAAGTTTAACAAAATAGCTCAAACTTCCCAAACATAAGTTTATAGATTTCAGAAGCTTAGTGAACAACAAACAGAATCATCTCAAAGTAAACCATGCTGAGGCATAACACAAACTGTTGAAAACCAAACATAAATTAAAAATTTTGGAAGTACATAGAGAAAAATGATCATTATATATAAGAAAACAACAATCGAATGACTCCAGATTTTTCATCAAAATCCGTGGAAGCAAGATAGTTGTAGAACACCTGTAAAAGTACTAAAATAAAGGGGCGCCTGGGTGGCTCAGTCGGTTAAGCATCCGACTTCAGCTCAGGTCACGATCCCGCGATCTGTGAGTTTGAGTCCCACGTCGGGCTCTGGGCTGATGGCTCAGAGCCTGGAGCCTGCTTCCGATTCTGTGTCTCCCTCTCTCTCTGCCCCTCCCCCGTTCATGCTCTCTCTCTGTCTCAAAAATAAATAAACGTTAAAAAAAAAAATAAAAGTACTAAAATAAAGAATTTTTATTTATTTTTTTAAGTTTATTTATTTTGAGAGAGAGACCATGTGCACAAGGGCACACAAGCAGGGGAAGGGCAGAGAGAGAATTTCAAGCAGGCTCTACACTGCCAATGCAGAGCCGAAGCGGGGCTTATCTCACAAACCGAACTGTGAGATCACGACCTGAGCCGAGATCAAGAGTAGGATGCTTAACCAACTGAGCCATGCAGGTGCCCCTGAAATTAAAAAAAAAAAAAATTAATTCATAGTTCTTTATCCAGTGAAAAGATCTTACAGGAATGAAAGCAAAATAAAAACATTCTCACATTCTCTTCCATATGACTTTTTCGAGCTAAAAGGGTAAAACTGGTGGGTTTTTCAAAAAATGCAAATCTAACAAAATATATCACAAAAATTGGTTTGGGAGGATAAAAGGGTTCAAAAAGTCTTAAGCCTTCTACATTTTATTTGAAGGGTAAAATGCTAACTCTAAATAGACTATGAAAAGTTACATAGGTATAGTTTAAATCCTAAGCAACAACTAAAAACAAAACAAAAACAAAAACAAAAAAATGGATATGGTCAAAAAGCCAAGAGATAAATTTTCCAACAATCTGAAAGGCAGCAGAAAATAGAGAAACAGAGAAATAAAATACAGAGAACACCAAGAGAAAAACATTAGTATACTTAATAGGCCTAAATTAAACAATACTGATAATTACTAAGTAGAAATCATTAAAAACATGCCAATTAAAAGACAGACATTGGCAGATTTAATAAAAAGACAAGTTCCAAATATCTATTAGAAACGCATTTAAAAAACACACAGGTATGTAAATGGAGAAGGAATAAAAAAGAGCATGCAAACACTAATCAAAAGGAAGCTGGGGACACCTGGGTAGCTCAGTTAAGTGTCTGACTTCTGCTCAGGTCATGATCTTGCGGATCATGGGATAGAGCTCCACATCAAGCTCTTGCTAACAGCTCAGAGCCTGCAGCCTGCTTCAGATTCTGTGCCTCCCTCTCACTCTGTCCTTCCCCCGCTCTTACTGTCTCCTTCTCGCTCTAAAATAAATGTTAAAAAAAATTAATAGTAATAAAAAAAGGAAAAAAGTGGCAATAGTGTTTCAGACACAGAGACTTCAGAACATGAAATACTAACAGGGACACAGGGACATTATATGACAATAAGGTTACTTACTAATAGGGACAGAGGGACATATGATAAGATTAATTCACAAAGAAAACATAAGAATAATATAGGTGTATACATCTAAGAAGACTCAAAATACATGAGTCAAAAAGTGTGACAGAACTGGAAGGAAAAGTACACAAATTCACATTATACTTGGCAACTTCGGTACTCCTCTCACTTTCAGTAATGGCTAGAATAAGACAAAAAATCAGTATGGATACAGAAAACCTATACAATTTGACCTATTTGACATCTAAAGAATATTCCACCTATTGGGGTGGCCTGTGTGGCTCAGCTGGTTAAGCATCAACTCTTGGTTTCAGCTCAGGTCATATCTCATGGTCTGTAGGTCTGAGCCAGTTTGTAGGTTTGAGCCCCATGTCAGGCTCTGCACTGACAGCACAGATACTGCTTGGGATTCTGTCTCCTCTCTCTCTGCCCCTCCTCTAGTTGCTCTGTCTCTGCCCCTCACAAAATAAATAAACTTAAAAAAAAAAAAAAAAAAAAAAAAACATTCCATCTATTAACTGCAGAATATACACTTTTTAAGTGCACATGGAACTTGCATTAAGAGACTATATTCTGGACAATGATACAAACCTTGACAAACTTGAAAGAACTGAAATCACACAAAGTGGGTGTTCTGACCATAAAAGAATTAAAACAGCAATCATTCATTGCTAGTGGAAATGTAAAATGGTAGAATCCTTTTGGAAGACAGTTTGGCAGCTTCTTACCAAATTCAACATACTCTTACCATCTAATCCAGCAATTATACTCCTTGGTATTTATCCAAATGAGTTGAAAACTAAGGTCCAAACAAAACCCTGCACATGGCAACCAAGATGTCTTTCAGAAGGTGAATGAGTAAAGTTGCAAATCCAGGCAATGGAATTATTCAGCAATTAAAATAAAAAAGCTATCAAGTCATGACAAGACATGGAGAAACTTTAAAAGCCTATCACTAACTGAAGAAGCTAATCTGAAAAGGCTACATACTATATGATACCAAATATGACATTCTGGAAAAAGCCAAACTATGGAAAAAGGATCAGTAGTTACGAGGAGGGAGAGAGAGATGAATAGATGGAGACTTTTTAGAGAAACTACTCTGTATGATACTGTGATGGAAGATACATGTCACTATTCATTTGTGCAAACCTACAGAATGTACAACATCAAGAGTGAATGAACCCTAACGTAAACTATGGACTTTAAGTGATGATGACTTATCAATAAAGATTCATCAATTTATAATCAATGCACCACTGTAGTGCAGGATGTTGATAGTGGGGGAGGCTGTGTGTATACTGAGAGGCAAGGGGTATGTGGGAATATCTGCCACTTACTCAAATTTACTATGAACCTACAGCTGCTCCAAAACAGTGTCTGTATGTATACTATATCCATAAATACCATATATATTATATATATTTGATGCATATCATAAACATATATATTATATACACATACACACACACCCACATATATATATAAAAAGCTCTATACAAATTGCGTGGGAATGCAGTAAAGCAGAGCTCAAAAAAAATTTACAGCAAAGCTGGTTCTTTGAAAAGATTAATAAAATTGATAAAACTCTATCCTAATGAAGAAAAAATGTAATAATGATCTCAGGAATGAAAGACGAAACCTCATTCAGACTCCATAGACATTAAAAGCTTAATTAGGGAATATTATAAACAACTTTGCCATCAATTTGACAGCTTAGACAGGAAGTACAAATTCCAAACACCAAAATACACTCAAGAAGAAATAACCTGAAATTTCTTTTATCTAATAAAGAAATTGAATTCATAGTTGGGGATTTTCAAAAGAAAATTCCAGACCTAGATAACCTTACTAGGAAATTCAACCAAACATTTAAGAAATAAAACTGACTCGGGGCGCCTGGGTGGCTCGGTCGGTTAAGTGTCTGACTTCAGCTCAGGTCATGATCTCTCAGTCCGTGAGTTCGAGCCCCGCGTCGGGCTCTGTGCTGACTGCTCAGAGCCTGGAGCCTGTTTCGGATTCTGTGTCTCCCTCTTTCTCTGCCCCTCCCCTGTTCATGCTCTATCTTTCTCTGTCTCAAAAATAAATAAACATTAAAAAAAAAATAAATAAATAAATAAAACTGATTCTACAAAAACCCATCTAGAAAATAAAAGTGGAAAGACATCCCAGCATTTGAGGAGAGAATTACCCTGACGCTAAAACCAAAGACTCAAAACAGAAAAAGAAGACCAATATTCCTCATGTACATATGTATGTGTATATGTACATGTACACACACACACATGCACACACTCCCCAAAATTTCAAGTAAACCGAGAAAAGAAAAAAAAACTCGAAGCACTTTAAATAGTGGAGCAAAATGCATTCATTCAACTTTAGTACTTGGCAAGCCAAATTTTCCAGAAACATTTTCTTCTCATATACAAACAAAATTTCTTACATACATACAATCAATCAATCAATCCCTGACAAGTATACATCCTGGACTACAGATAAATTTGGTATTCTTATCCTTTTTGTTTTGAGAGAAAAGATCTGTTTCACAGCTATTTTATCACACTTTCATTGTTTTTCTTGTTTCACCAGGGCAACAACCCCTAGTGCCGGGCCCTTAACAGGACTGAATATCTGTTGAATATTGAGGGTTGTAAGTAAACAAAATATCCCTGAATACTTTTTAAACTATGAACCATGACCTATTAGCAGGTTAATATCAACTTAAGAGTTGTGACTAGTATTTTTTACAAACGAAAATACAATACTATTGAAATACTGGCATAAATCACATTAAGGGTAAGTACTATTTCATGAAACTTGTTTCAGATATGTACTTAAATACACTGCATGTAGACAGAAATACGTTTGTATATTCAGAGACCATAATGTCCTTGTGAGTTTACATTTTCGTATTTGTTTCTATATACCATCCAAAAACTCTGTAAAGAACAGTAAAGGTAGCTTAATGCTATTTAGCATATTTCAATTAAGGTATATTCACCCATAATTTTTTAAAATTTGGAAATAGCCATTTGGAGGTTTATCACTTGTAAATAAGATATTCAAAGCATTAAGTATTAAGTAAACTATTTGTTACTTTCTGCAAATTGTTCCTATCTTATACAAATGTAAACTTATTAAAAATACAAAATTCATTAAGACTTTAGGTATCTTTGCACATAACATGCATATATGGAATACTCATGATGTAAAATATGTTTCTTATTGAAAACTGTGTTCAGAAGAGTTTAAAAGTCACTGTCCCAATGTCACTATTACCAGCAAACATGCTTTACTGGCAACCAGACCTTTCATATCTATTCAACTAGGTTACTCTCCTATTAATAATCTCAGTAATTTTCCAAACCTTTCCAAATAAACTCTAACTCCTTTATACAATGTGCAAGGTCCTATCTGAACTTCGTAATTTTTCCTGCTTCATCATTTATCATTCTCCCACACAAAAATCAAGGTGCATTTGATTTCAGAAAATTTCCCTAACATGCCAGCCTATTTATGTCTACATGTGTTTATACATATACTCTTCTATAAAATTTTCCTTTTATATTTTAATCATTTAAGGATTGACGAAGAAAAAGCAGACCACAAAAGAATACACTGGTATGAGAACTGTGAGAAAAATGAGAGATGATTAAGTTCCAGAAGAAAACAGGTAAACTAAAAAGGAGATGAACAAAAGCTCACAGAACCAATATGACTCGTTTTAAAAAGTGTTAACTCCAGGGGTGCCTGGGTGGCTCAGTTGGTTAAGCGTATGACTTCAGCTCAAGTCATGATCTCACAGCATGTGGGTTCAAACCCCACGTCAGGCTCTGTGCTAACAGCTCTGTGTATGTCTCTCTCTCAAAAATAAATAAACATTAAAAAAAAAAAAGTGTTAACCCCATTTGGCAAATCAGTCCGGAGTTTTATACTTCATAGGCTAAAGAGTGAATGGGAAGTATGAAAGTGGAGATTTGAGTTTAGATGATAAAAAGATTGGATGGTTATCAGGGAAGGATAGAGATCAAAAGAGGTAAGTTTTATTATACTTATTTTAAAGGATGGAAAAGCCCTGATTTGGTATAAAGGCTCTAAGGAGGAAGCTAGTTTTTGAAAAGGGAAGACACAAGATACGGAAACATTAGGTCTAACACTGCAATGCCTAATGCACTCAATTAGCAAATATTGTGAGTTCAGGCCAGAAAGCCACAGTGCATAACAAGATTTTGTCATAATGCTATCTAGCAGTTGAAAAGTAAACACATTTCCTATTTATGTTCACCAAAGAAATAAATTATATATATGAGAAGCTTCTCCTGCAATAAGCTAATTATGTTTTCCTTCAGAACTGAACAAGAGTATCTAATAAAAAGCAACAGCAGCCAAAGAAGCAACCAAAAATAAATACAACTATGCCAGCCTCCCAGGAACAACTTTTACCTCACGAGTAATCCTAAAGTTAAATGATACATAATACCTTATTCAAATAACAGAAAGATGGATACAGTACAAAGGCTTACCTTTGCTGGCAAGTAATATTTTCTACTTGGCAAGAATAATTTATAGATAAATAAAAACCAACCTTGATCACTGTGATTAGTTTAAAAATTAAGGAAAATAACATACCACATCTCTTACAGAAGTGCTTGATTTCTTGAGTAAATATAATTCTTTTTTCTTTTGTTCAATGTAGTATCTAATGTCTTCATTAAAAAAAAAAAAGCTTAAGGTTAGCATTTTTATCTTTAGAGTTAAGCACTGCTATTTTCTTACTACTAGATTTAGGTGAAAGAATTACCATTATAGGACCTCTTGCTATCAGAATACTCCCTACCTAAAGTTGGGAACCAAGGGGTACAAATTAATACTTTTAACAAATATTGTCAAAAAATTGATAAAATCCTTACCATCAATATGAAGAATTTTTACTCCCCATGATAAGGCATTTGATAATATACTATTTGAAGGAATAAAATCCTGTAAAATAAAAAAGGTTTGATAGTTTTTCTAGAAAATTACTAACTTAAATGAGCTAAATTTTAAAAATTATTTGAGGGTTAATGTCACTGAGGTGGGTATTCAGTAACATACACAGTTACAAGGGCAAAGAGTACACCAGTTTTTATTTTGCAATTTCTAAAATCAACCCTGTTTAATATATTCCCATATACTTCACAATTAATCCCACTGTAGCCTTCCAATTAACAGTTTCAAGAAATTTCATTTAAAAATACAAAAATGCCATAAGCTTCATACGTCTGCAGTAATATTTTAAAAGGCCACAAGATGGAGATGTTTCTTCATGAAAAGTAGATTCTGTTCTTTGTAAAACAAGATACATGCTGATGTTTACGCTTTTTCTACTTAAAATTAGGAAAGGAAGATTTGGGGAACATCTCCATTTCCACTTGAATTTTTAATAACAGAATAAATACTGTCAGTTTTTAAATTTCATACTTACATGGTCCTTGATAGCTTTTTCAACTAATAATTTTCCTCTGCTCAAACACACCTATAAAAAGACCAGAGATCAAACGTTAAACATTATAACATAATGCCTCATTGGGAAAAAATTTAAAAATAGCTAAAATAAATAGATACAATTTATAAATTTTAATAAAATATCAAAAATAAATGAAAGGTATCTGTACAAGTATTACAGACTATCAACACAATAAATGTACAGTAAAAGTGAGTTCCTTAGAGTCTTGGGAATAAGATCTATTAAAGTATGCTTCTTTTCTTGATAGAGCAACTAAACAAATGAGACCATAGGTTAGTTTTGTAGTAAATTCTATTAAACATTAAAAATAAAATAGCTAGATTCTTCTGAAATTGTCTATAATTAAAAACTAAGTTTAGATTCTAATTCCCTATTCAAATGAAGATCTAAGAATATCAATTGTATATGTTGTCTTTACATGGTATTTCATTTCACATTTTAAGCAAAATACTGGAGATGCAATTGAAATGCTATGAGCAACAGTTCATTTGGAACCATTCACTAGTATATAATCTCATTCCTGCAAAAAAGCATTAAAGTGAAAAAATGCATGAGCCTTCCTGGACTTTTTTCCCCTTCTGTGTATTTGTTTTTTCTCCTTCCACAATTTATCCTTGACTATAATCTTCAAACTTACTGTCAACAGAGTACTAGAGATAACTAAATAACTAAAACAGAGACTGGCAAACTTTTTCTGTAAAGGGCCAAATCGTACATGTTTTAGGCTCTACAGGCCATATAGTATCTGCCCCAATTATCCAATACTTCCTATATAGGAAACTCAATTTGTAAACAAACAGGACTGGTTGTATTTCAATAAAACTTTATGTACAATGACATCTGAATTTAAATTTGTCACAAAATATTCTTTAGATTTTTGCCCAAGCATTTAAAGATATAAAAACCATGCTCATAAGCTGTAAAAAACAAGTGGCAGGCCGGATTTGGCCTACAGAATCTTTGTTTGCTTACTAACGCTGTGAAGCAAACAAAAAGTTTCCATTTCTTCTTTAAATAATGATCTACTCTTACTTTTAGTTGTAAATTACTCTTCAAAATAAAAGTCATCCCCAAATGCAAAACTATTATTTTAGCCGAGCATGACTGCATAAGTATTAGGAGAAAATCACCATACTTTAAGACAATAACTTTATTGGGGTGCCTGGGTGACTCAGTCGGTTAGGCAATGACTTCAGCTCAGGTCATGATCTCGCAGTTTGTGGGTGCAAACCCTATGTTGGGGCTCTGTGCTGAGAGCTTGTAACCTGCTTCGGATGCTCTGTCTCCCTCTCTCTGTCCCTCCCCGACTAGTACTCTATCTCTCTCTCAAAAATAAACATTAAAAAAAAAAAAAAAAAAAGACTGGAAAGCCACACACAATGTAGATATTCTACCTAAGTGAACTCGACTGTCAGTCTCATGAGATCCTCCAGCTATGGCCTTTGTGAATGTAAGATACTTACTGAATCTGGAGATTTAAAAGAACTTCCATCATGGCTGGGATGAGGTGAGGTGGTTTCTGCAGTATATGCAGATTCTGGACTTGGTACAGGAGAAATTCTTCCCAACGTTTGTGCAAATTTAGCTTCCTTTTTGTTTGAAATAAGGTAACTGATATCTTTGCTGAGAAATTCTTCCACTCGCTAAAGGAAACCAAAGTATTTTCAAATAAGCCATATAAACCATAGACTGTTTCATATTTTTAGTATAAAATGCAAATTTGATACGTTGTAATGATTTGTAGGGGCGCCTGATGGCTTAGTCAGTTAAGGGTCCAACTGGCTCAGGTTATGATCTCATGACTGATGGGTTCCAGCCCCACATCGGGCTCTGTGCTGACAGCTGAGAGTCTGAAGCCTGCTTTGGATTCTGTGTCTCCCTCTCTCTGCCTCTCCCGTGCTCACACTCTTTTATCTCTCTCAAAAAATAACACATTAAAAAAATTTTTTTTTAATTTGTAAATTGGGGGTTTTTATAAGGTGTTCTTTTGACTATGAGTTCTGAGCAAGTACAACGGGAGTTCCAATAACAACCAGCATGGGCTAGATACTATTTTTAAGTACTTTATATATCCCAATTAGTTTAATCCACAACAACTCCATGGTCCTAATATTGCTAATATCCACATTTTGTGGAGAAGAAAACTAAGGAGAAGTTAAGCGACTTGCTGCAGGTTACAACACCAGTAAATAACAGAACTTGAACATAGGTATTGTGACTCAAGTCCATCCTCTAAAGCACTACAGTTCAGTAGAACTTAATGCAATAATGAAAATGTTCTTTACCAGCATATTGTCCAATATGGTAGCCAACTTGCCACATTTGGCTACTGAGTACTTAAAATGTAACAAATGTAACTCATGTGACCAAGCAACAGAATTTTAAATTTTACTTAAATTTAAATAGCCACGTGTGCCAGATGGCTATCATACTGGACAGTACAGCTCAAAATCAGTTATAACATCTTTACGTATACGAGGGGACCCTTACCCTTTGAGTCTAAGGTCAAAGACAATTACCCTACTAAAATTTTTGAAAACCACTGTTTAAATGCCTGAATTTATAAATGCAGGTACCAAATGTCAACATTATCAAAGATCATTCCCATCCAAGGACAGGAAAATTAAAGTAGACATAAATACTATCAATCATTAACTATTTCCATAAATGAAAAATTTCTAAAATATTTTAAAAAGCTGTATCTAATTTCTATAGGATCTTACAACATAAATGGAAATAACAATAAAAACAGCAAAACATGTAACATGAATTAATTCCATCTAAGCATTAAGCAGAATCTGCTGCTTATACCAGTGGCTAGATGTAAATCACTATTTCCTTTTTTCTGAGCAACATTTCATCAACTAGTAAATAAGATATTCACATTTATTAATTCCAGGGATTATAAACTCAAATGCCTACACGTGCCAGCAGGAATATAAATTCACAATTTACACATCAAATGCTTTCTTCATTTTCATAAATATGTGGCTTCAGTGCTGCCAGAGGTTCCAATTTTTCAAAACAAGCCCAATCTCCTATATATTTTTTAAAAATTGTGATAAAGTATATGCAAAATTGACTATTCTATTTTTTAGTGCACAATTCAGTGGTATTAAGTACATTTACAATGTTGTACAACCATTACCACTATACACTTTTAGAACTTTTCCATCATCCTAAGCTGAAATTCTGAATCCATTAAACAGCAAGCCCCCCCCCCCCATTTTTTTTTTTTCTCTTCCTATCCCTTCTTAACCTGTGTCCTACTTTGTTTCTATGAATTTAACCATTCCAGATTCTTCATACAGGTGGAACATGTACTTGTTCTTTTGTATTTGAGTTATTTTGCTTAGGACAGTGTTTTCAAGGTTCATCCATACTGTGGCATGGAAAAGGATTTCACCCCTTTTCAAGGTTGAATAATATTCCATTGCAGGTATAGACCACATTTTGTTCATCCATTGATCCTGATAAAAATTTGGGTTGTTTCCACCTTTTGTCTATTGTGAATGCCACTATGAACATATCTCTTCAAGGCCCTCCTCTCAAATCTTTTGGATATAAGTTGTTTTCCACGCAGTTGCACCATTTTATAACTCCAACAGTACACAAGGGTTCCAAATTCCACACATCCTTGCCAACTTATTTTTTTGACAGTGACCATCCAAATGGATGTGACATGGTATCTCCTTGTGATTTTGATTTGTATCTTCTTAATGATTAGTGATGTAGAGCATCTTCTCATGTGCTTATTAGCCATTGGTACATCTTCTTTACAGAAATGTCTATTTTAGTCCTTTACTCATGTTTTAACTGGGTTGTTTTTTGTTGTTGAGCTACAGGTGCACTTTATATATTCTGGATATTAACCTCTTACCAGGTACATGATCTGCAAATACTTTTTCTTCCCATTTTGTGTGTTTTTGCCCTCTTGATAATATCCTTTTGTGCACAAACGTTTTCATTTTTATGAAGTTCAATTTATCTATTTTTTCATTTATTCTCTGTGCTTTTGATTTCATATCCAAGGAATCAATGCCAAATCCAATGTCATGAAGACTTTTCCTTATATTTTGTTTTAGCTCTTATGTTTAGGCCTTGACCCACTGGTAATTAATTTTAGCATATAACATGCATATAGCTTCATTTTTTAAAAGATTATTTAGAGAGAGAGAGAGCAAGCGAGCAGGAGAGGGGAGCAGAGAGAGAGGGAAAGAGAGAATCCCAAGCAGGTGTCAGGCTGTTAGCACAGAGCCTGAAGCAGGCTTGAACTCATGAACCGTGAGATCATGACCTGAGCTGAAAACCAAGAGTTGGACGCTTAACCGAGCCACCCAGGCACCCCATATTTTAAATATACTCTTTCCTAGGGGTGCCTGGGTGGCTCAGTCAGTTGAATGTCCGACTTTGGCTCAGGTCATGAACTTGCGGTTTGGGAGTTAGAGCCTCGTGTCAGGCTGTGCTGACAGGTTGGAGCTTAAAACCAGCTTCAGATTCTGTGTCTCCCTCTCTCTCAAGAATAAACTTAAAAAAAACTTTCAAATATACTCTTTCCTCTATTTAGTTTGTTGACTCTACCTGGTATATTCCTACTAGACTTTCAAGCCTTAGGTTAAACTCTACCTGTGCAATGATTTCTGAAGGCAAAGTTAATCATTTTCTTCTCTGTATTCTAATGGCAATTTCAACATAATTTCTGTTAGACACGGACAATGCTATATTGTAAATGATTTAGGTGATTCATATTCCCAAAGACTAAGCGCAGTATAGTACATCTTATTTTTGCATCTCCAGCAGCTAAAATAGTGTTGGTATATGAAAGATACCAGTGAAACAATTCTGTAATGAATTTGCACATGCCCAAATTATAATCAGTCTTCAAAGCAGAGTTAAAATTGGGTCTGCAAATAAGCTTCCAAAATTTCTCTACTGGAAGTAATTTCTCCCTCCTGTTGACACTGTATGTTGTGTTACAATTAATTGTGCCCATGTAATCTCTACCAAGATCAGAAGTTGAAGGCAGGATGAACTTAAGATTCATTTTTGAATCTACCAAAACACTTAATACCATGCCCTATAGAATTGATTTAGTTTCATCAGTCTTCAATTTGTTAGCTGTTGCTGAATTTAGGTCTTTTCAAGAGTAAACTCAAAACTTATTTCTGAGTCACTGAAGGTTACAGTGAACATCAGATAAGGAACTCTGTCCTCAAAGTTCATGATATGGCATTTGTCCTTACATCTCTGTTCTTCTCCAACTGCCTTATTTCGGCACAAAATGTTTAAATATGGGCCTAAATGTGGTTGGTTCCATGTCCTTTTTAGATGGTTTTACAACAGCTATATTCCTTGCCACTACTAAAATATATTTCCCCAATAGGTCAGACTTCACTGCTGTGTTTTCAGTGGTTGAATGTCTCAGAAGTGTACTCTCTAGATAAATGGGGTATGTTTTCATTAAGAGTAGACAAAACAAATTCATAAAGTGGACAAGTACAGAAAAAAAACACTGGTAATAATCTGAAGATCAATTACAAAATGAAAAGGGTCTAAGTAATCCTAAAAAATGCGTTAAAAAGCATCAGCCTTTCAAGGAATATCTATTCAACTAAATATTCCTTAACGTTGAGCCCTAAAACTCTTACTGTCTAGAGGTCAAGATTCTTTTATAGTTCATGTAAAAGATGACCATTACCAAAGTTTTTTTTTTTTAATTATACAGATGGTAAAGTGCTAAGAACAGAAATCAGGACATCACTAAATTATTGGAAAGATAGTGTAGGGGAGATATCATAACTTGATAAAAAAATTTTTTTAAAAGCTAATCAATCAGGGGCGCCTGGGTGGCTCAGTTGGATAAGAGTCCGACTGTGGCTCAGGTCATGGTCTCGCAGTTTGTGGGTTTGAGCCCTCGTCGGGCTATGCGTTGACATCTTAGGACCTAGATCCTACTTTGGATTCTGTGTCTTCCTCTCTCTCTCTCTCTCTGCCCCTCTCTCGCTCATACTCTGTCTCTCTCTCTCTCTCAAAAATAAACATTAAAAAAAGTTAATCAAGTTTAGTTGAAAATCCACAGCTTGAGGGAAAAAATCTGGAAATTTATGCTCTTAATATAATCTTCACTTCATTGGTCTACTTCAAACCATTTTAGGATAAAATTTGAATTGTATAAAACCCAACTATTATCAAATGCCTAAGTTAATCCAAAACTTGTTTCTTGCAAGTGCCTCAGGAACTGCTGTAGGAATGAGAGAGAAAGGAGGCAGAGCAAGCATCCCTGCACTAACCGTAAGTGCAGTTTTATATAGAACAGTTTTCTTTTTACTGGCTTTATACACTGTGGACTTCTGAATGATTTTGCTTGAAGAGTTCTGCTAAAAATACAAATCTAAAATCACTGATTTATATCATGTAAGTTAATGGGTTATTCATATTTGAGAAAGCTGTGAAACTAAACCAGAAAGCTACTTTGTAGCCATTAATTCCTAAAGGAAAAGAATAGTGGAGTAGCATGTCAGTCTGGGAATTAGGCTGATCCTGTACTGGGCCAGTCATTTCACTTCCCTGGATGCTTAAGTACTTACTACCTAAAACGAAGGAGTCTTTGTTCCAAGGTGGCAGGCCTATAAGACATGATCTTTAGGAATGCAGTCATAGGGTCATTATGACACGTTACTGCTATGACAAATGTGACAATGTTTTAATAACATGAGTAACAAAGTAGAACAGCTTTTCAAAGATAAATAAGTAAATATCACACCAACAAACAATTCCAAGAAACTTGTTACATGTTCCTCTGCAAATTTCTGTTCTAGAAATGCCAGGATTCTTTCGCTTATTCAAAGGTATTGACCTCAACAAACTCAAAGTGCAGCACAAACCTTTTTTTAAATAGGACGAATTAGGAAAGAAATTAATGACTTCTTAACCTCACTTGCTAAAATTTGCCCAGTGTTAACCTTATTCCTAAGAAAATCTTAGAATTTTCCTCAAACTTTCTAATTATTTAATCATTTAGTCAAAGCGTAAGGTAGGAAAGAGGGCTTTTAAAATTGTTAACCCAAAATTGTTCCCTTAATGACATTCATTCTGTTGAGACTGTTACCACTGAGAGTTAATTTTAACTCGTTGTGGTTTGTAGAGGTTTTTTCCTTGTTCTGTAAACGACATTCTTACTGTTATGCTAGTCCAGACAGATTTATGTAGCTCCCTAATAATCACAATCAAGGAGCTGCTGCTCTCTGGAGGACATACCAACATAATAATGAGAACGCAAGCAGAGGTTCCACCAGGCCAAGGGAGTCACAGTTCTCAAACTTCGTGAACTTTACATTAATCACAGAAACATAAAAGTTCTATTATGCTACAATAGGTTAAAACAAATAATTTTTCATTGATGATAAACAGCTCATAAAAATTTTAAGCTTGGTGATTACATGATTATGTTTCCCAAAATGAGTATCTTCAAGGATTTCACAGTAGAAAGTACTAGTCACAAATTATTCCTTTGTCAAAATGTATAGTTTTGACTTACCCCTCCCAGATCCTGAATGTCCTTTTGCAGTTTTTCAGATACGGTGACAGAAGGTAAGTCAATGTAAAATATTTTTCCCCCTAGTGGCTTATATTTGGATTTTTCTGGTTTGTTATCAGTTTTCATAGATTTTAAAGATGATCTGTTTTTTTCATTTTTGACTTGGATTCCACCTGTTGTTTAAAAAATGTAGAATTAGATGTTTTATATGGACAAAAAAATTTCTACTATTTTAAAATTATTTCTTATAGAACATTATACCACAGAGGAGAAAAAAATCTTTATAATCCCGCCAATTAAACACTCAATAGCACTTTTTAAAAATCATTTTTAATGTTTATTCATCTTTGAGAGAGAGAGAGAGAGAGAGAGAGAGAGCGAGCGCACAAGCAGGGGAGGGGCAGAGAGAGGGAGACAGAATGAGAAGCAGGCTCCAGGCTCTGAGATGTCAGCACAGAGCCGGAACCTGGGCTCAAACCCCTGAACCGTGAGATGGTGACCTGAGCCAAAGTCAGAGGCTTTAACCGCCTGAGCTAGGCACCTCCACTCAAAAGCATTTTAACATATTTCTTTGTAGTACCACCTAATAAAAAACCAAAATACCATACTTATTTTCACAGATATTGTAAAATAATTATTGTTCTAGCCAAAAGTTGAATCTGCAGGAAATATTTATGTATTTGTTCATATTTTTATGTACTTCGGGGGAAACTACATAAAACCCTTTTGAAAGATTTTCCTCCTTAGGATGCAAACTCCGTGAGCTATTTACTCACACATATTTATGGAGCATCTGCCATTCTGTTGAACACTCAAAATTGGGGCTTAAAATGTTTAACACTTTCCAATACAAGAAACCTGTTACCCACGATGACCTAATCCTCAAGATGCCGAAGTTTAGTTTCCTATAGAGTTTGTCTATATATTAAGAACTCAATGGTACATTTTAAGACCCAAATCACCATTCACTTCATTATTTCCCCTGAAAACATCTGAAATCGAAACAACTGCCTCAAAAATTAACTTTCAGAATACAATCCGTTCGTTAAGATGGAGATTCCTATACACGTACTACTACATATACTAGACACATTAAAAAGAAAACCTTGGGAGGATGCAATGCACCTACCATACAAAGTCATCGAAAATGAAAATGTTTGTCTATAATGCTGAAACAGCAAAGGTGTATTTGAAATACAAATACTATCCCTCAACTTTATGAGTGAAAAATAAATACATTCAAAAAGACCAAAAACCCACCCACAGCCACCCAATTTAATCAGGAACTTAAAAGCCACGAACACCTCTGCTTTCAAATAGAGGGCTCGGCGGCAGCCTCAAAGGGCCTGAGCTGAGTCTCAGCATCTGTCCGAGGCTCGGCGAGGTCCCGGGTCCGCACATTGTTTCCTGGTTGTACAATCAACGGCACAACCGGGAATCTGGGGCAGCGGCTAGAGCATGGGGGCCTGGATGGGATCCGTTCCCTTTCTGAGGCAAAGCCCTGGACAGAGCCTTCCTTCAGGCCACAGAGAAGGACGCACGAGCCATAAAAGAAAAGGAGCAGAGACCCCCGGGGGGAGAACTCCAGAGAATCAAAGGTGGAACCACGAGGAGAGGGAAGGATTAAAGGGACTGCGGGGGCGGGGGAGGGGCTTCATACCCTGGAAATGTCCTTTGCTGTGGATCCTCATGGCTACGGAGTTCATGGCAGCCGCCCGGCACCTACATACTGGGTTTGGGAGAGTGTCGCGCCGGGCGGCCACGAAAACACAGCGCGTCGAGGCCGATTTATCCGCGGGTCTTCTCTTCCCTTCCGCAGACTACCACACCCACGCAGCAGAGATGCCGCGTCTACCGTCCGGGTTTCCGGGGCCGGGTTCGGCTCCAAGGCGCGGAGGAGGAAGAGGTAAAGCACAAACGAGTGGGCTGCGGCGGTTGAAGATTTGAAAACGCGTCACGCGGCCGCGGCGCCCGTACGCGCGCCCCGCCCTCTCTCACGCCGCGCGCCGCGCCCCCACGTGCCTGCCTCCTGGCGCTGCGCGCCCCGCCCCCACGGGCCGCGTCTCCTCCCCTCGCCCCTCCCCCATAGCTGTGCCTTCCAGGCCAGTGGTCACCGCTCTCCGCTGGTGGCTTTGGGTCCCACCGCTACCGTGGAGTCCTTGTGGCTCCTTGTTTACCTAACGTAGTGAATGCAGTTAGCCCAGGTGGCCAGCCCAACCCTCCACCAGGGTCATTCCCGCCTACTAAGATTGCCGGGACCGCTAGCCCTCCAGCTTCCTCCTTCACCAGGTACGCTCCTTGCCCACGGGTCGGCTGTCCCGGAGGCTGGAGGCGTGGTGGCTGCGGCCGAACTAGGACTCAGCCTCCTGCCAGGCCGGGCTGGTTGGCAGCGGCAGCCTCTGCCCGGCGCGCCCCGAGTCGCGGAGCGAGGTTTTCCTGCGGTCATCGCCGACCCAGCCGGCCGGAGACAGGCCAGGCCGCAGAGGGACTTCCAGGGCGGGAGCAGCCTGTGGGGGGAGGGGGGCGTCGGAGGGAAGGTCGGGCCAGGCGACTCGCAGCCTAGAGCGAGTTCACGTCGCCTTGTGCCATTTGGTACTTGACTGTGTGCTGCTTGCTCATTTGGTCTCTGTTTTCGTTTTGTGGAGTTTATTTCAACAATAATAGAAAATGGAATTTGAAATCTCAAGCTTTAGGGTTTGGGGTCTGGACCGGCCACTTAGCAGCGTGTAACTTTTGGTTAAATTACCTAATCCCTTTGAGTGCCAGTTTTTTTTACTTGTAACATGGGGATAATAATGGGATTACAGAAAGGATTACATTAAAATATGTTGTAAAGTAAAATAATTTTGTAAGTGGGAAAACGCTTCACAAAAAAATTATTTTGGGTTTGTTACTGCTTGTAAACTTGTGAAGGAGGAAAAGGATTAAATCTTGTACCATTTTGCATTCATTAACTTCTGGCCGTAATAGTCACTCATTGTATAATGGTTGATTTTCGAACTAGTGGAGGTCAGGGAGGTTAGTGCCAATATCACCGTTTCACCGATGGGTACCTTAAAGCATAGGATTGTAATAACCCTTAACCAAAATGGAGAATGCAAAGAGGTGGTTCAGGTTTGCTAAGGGAAATGAGAGTTCAGTTGTGGATGGCTTTAGGTTGAAGGACCTGGGGAGAGAATCATGAAACTATATTACCAATCGGTAATACTTGTTTGTAAGGTAGGAGAGATGGGGGGTGGGGGGTGGGGGGTGGGGGAAGGTAGTGAAGAGAGGGAAAAGATTGGTTTGAGAGACCTAGACACCCTCAGCCAGAGGGTGATGCGGAAGAGGTTATCAGATCTTGGGAGGCAGATGGAGGTATAGTTTGAACAAAGCATTCAACATGAGAATTTCTGTTTGAGGGAAACAACCTATTTCCAAAATGTAAACCTACAGAAAGAGCACAAGATTTTTATGTTTATTAAAAGCTTTAGGATTGAGAAACACGAATATAGAATGCAGTTAAAGTCATTTAAGGAATGACTTTAAGGAAAGTCATTTGAGGAAATGACATTACCCAGGAGGGCATGTGAAATAAGAGAAGCAGTGATGAGCAGACCATGATGAAATAGTGAGAAAGATGGAGAAAAGGTCGTAGAGGTGGGAAGAGAATTGGGAACGAAACTTCCTAGAAGTCACAGAATTACAAACATTGGGCTCATGCAGTCTTCACTGTCTGGCTTTGGGTAGTTTTGAACCTTAATTTTAATCTTTGAAAAGGCTGTAATTAATACTTCTGAAATATTATGAGGATGAAATGAAACATTTTTCAAAGCTTAACTAGTATCACAGAGAGCTTAGTAAGGGCTATCGTTCTGGTGAACTCTACACCAGCTCCTCCATCTTCAAGATTTCAAGAAGGCCAAGACTTGAAAAATAGGCCTGTCAGTAGATGACTAAGGTTAAGTACTAGATAAAAACAATGGCCTTGACGTGGAGACAGGTTCAGTGTACTCTTGAAAAAATTAATGTAGGGAATTAAAGTGATAGGAAGGGAAAATAGGGTCTTTGGAAAGTTTAGGGGATATGGGAAATATTTAAACACATTTCTATTCAAGAAAATAAAAAATGAAGCTCATTTTATGTTCTAGTGAAAACCGAGTTACCTTTCTTATTTATAATAATGAGGAAACAGTAACATAGTTGTACCATATGGTTTTAGACACACCCTTTACTTCATTATAGGTGATAATGACAAGCTATGAATAAGCAGAAAGTCTGTTTTACTGGTGTTAATAAGTTTCTAATCTGTAACTCAAGGTTAATTTAAAAAAAATATTTTTGGAGCTCAAATCTTTCAGTAGCTACAGAAAAGACTTGGTCATGTGTCTATGCCCTGTATGCATAGAAACCCCCTTACCTATCATGTCAGTAATCAGGCTGTTGATAAGATGATAAACTTTATGTTACAGTATATCTTAGGGTATGCTTCAGGTGAAGGGTATACATTCAAGAAGAACTGAATGGGGAAGGGGCAAGGTTATTTGTGTGAGAAGTTTGTTTAAAGAGTTTTTTTTTTTTTAATTTTTTTTAACATTTTATTTATTTTTGAGACAGAGAGAGAGAGAGCATGAACAGGGGAGGGTCAGAGAAAGAGGGAAACACAGAATCCGAAACAGGCTCCAGGCTCTGAGCTGTCAGCACAGAGCCCGACGCGGGGCTTGAACCCACGGACCGTGAGATCATGACCCAAGCCAAAGTCAGACACTCAACCGAATGAGCCACCCAGGCGCCCCTAAGGAGTTTTATTAAGCAGGGGCGCCTGGGTGGCTCAGTCAGTTAAGCAGCTGACCTTAGTTCAGGTCATGATCTTACAGCTCCTGAGTTCAAGCCTCAGGTTGGGCTCTGTGTTGACAGCTCAGAGCCTGGAGCCTGCTTCGGATTCAGTGTCTGCCTCTCTCTCTGCCCCTCCCCCGCTCATGCGCTATCTCTCTATCTCTCTCTCAAAAATAAATAAACATTAAAAAAATTTTTTTTTAAACTTTAGAGTTTTATTAAGCCAAGTTGTAGAACATTGAGCAGAATCATGGTCTAATTAAATGAACATTTGGCTGTGAATCAGGAGAAATGAATTCCACTCAGTATTGACTCTATTCCTAAGAAGTTTTATTACCTTAGGCAGTTTCCTCATTTGTAAATGAAGACTGTATCTGCTCAATCTACCCTACAATTTTTGTGATTATGAAATGAGGCCTAATCTTTTTCAGACTACCTCTCACCTATCCAGATTTAATTTTTTTTTAATTTTAGAGCCTAGGCAAATGAATGAATTTGTCCATTCTTCTGTAATAGTCATCACTTTCCTATTTTCTTTCTTTTGCTTAGGACTCCACCTGTTCCTCTTCCCTGTTCATACCAAGCCTAGCTTAGATTGAGCCTTTATCTCCTGCTAATTTGAGGCCTTCAGCAATATTCGTATTTGATTCATTTGTTAACTGTTGGTATATTATCTTTTGAAATGTGTTCTCTTGCTATCTTTTAAATTTAATTTTCACATTTTATAATCTCAATATCCTGGTGGATTAGAGAATTTAGGGGTTTTTGAAGATTATGTTTTTAGTTTCATAGGCTAAGCATATGAAAAGATAGGTGTGGAACTGATAGGTGTGGTCCATGTCTCAAGTGAGGGTGGGCTGGAAAACCAGGGAAAATTCAGTGGATCAAGTCCTTGAACACAACCTCAGTGAAGGGTAAAAAATGGAGAATTAGCAAGACAGGAAGATTCAGAATTTGAAAGTGGATTCCCTTGAGACAGTATAATTCAGAGGCTGCTATGGCATCTATAGGAGGATAATGAGCTGGTTCATAAGTGATACATCATGTTCTGAACTAGATTGTAAATTCCTTAAGGGTCATACAGGATACTATTTGGCCATGACTATAAAATAGTCTACATATTTATCTCACTTCTTTCCTTATGTATTGATTGAGCACCTACAGTGTGCTATGATCAGTGAGAAAGGTTTACATAAGACCCCATAGAATTCTCCTTATGTAAATTTTTAAAATTTCTATAATATAGTAGTCCCTTATCTGCATGGTCCAGAAGCAGATGATCTTCCTTCTGATCTATTGTCAGAAGGTCAGTGGTAGCCTAACACTACTTCGTTCACCTCACTTCATCAGATCATACAGACATTTTATCATCTCACTTAATCACAAGAAGGATGAGTACAGTATAATAAGATCTTTTGAAAGAGCAAGGGACCATATACACATAACTCTTATTACAGTATATTGTTATAATTCTGTTTTTAGTTATTGTTAATTTCTCAATATGCCTAATTTATAAATTAAACTATGATAGGTGTGTATGTATAGGAAAAAACAGTATACGTTGACTTTGTTACTATATGAGGTTTCAGGCATCCACTGGGGGTCTTGAAATGTATCCGCTGGCAGATGAGGGGAGACTTCTGTATTCCTGATAATCCATATACAATAAAATGCACACATTTTAAGCATACAGGATGAATTCTAATAAATACATATATCCATGTAATTTATTCTAAAATCAAGGTATAGAACATTTCTGTTTTAGAAGGTTATTTCATTCTTCATTCCGTTTTCTCATCCCATCAGAGGTAACCAGTTCTCTGGTTTCTATTAGCATAGTTTTTCCTATATTTCAACCTAATATAAGTGAAGTCATATAATTTATATGTTGTAACTCTGAATTATTTTGCATAAAATAAACCTTTTATGATTTATCCATGTTGCTATATGTAACAATAGTTTATTCCTTTTTATCACTGAATAGTATCCCATGGTGTGAATATAGTGTACCTGGTGATTTATATTTGGATGGTTTCTTCTCACCTCTGACTGTTATGAATAATGCTGGCATGAACATTTGTATACAGGTCCTTTTGTGGACATATGTTTTTATTTTTCTTGGAATTGCTGGATCATATGTTTACTGAATGTTTAACACCATGGGAAATTACTGAAGTTTTTGACTCTGCCCTCCAGCAATGTATAGAAGCCCCAGTTGCATCCTAGTCTGTGAGAGTGAAGAAATACCTCACCTAGTTTTTAAAAAAATTGAGGTGAAATTTATACAACATAAAATTCACCATTTTAAAATGTATAATTTAGTGACTTTGAGTGTATTTATATTCTTATGCAATCATCAACGCCATCTAATTCCAGGACATTTTTAAAACTTTAAAAAGAAAGCTGATAGCCATTCGGCAGTCATTCCCCTAATCCCCCTCTCCTCAACCCCTAGCAACCATGAATCTGCTGTCTACATATTTGCCAATTATGAAAGTTTCATATAAATAGAATCATAAAATATGTCTTTTTGTGTCTGGCTTCTCTCATTTAGTGTAATGTTTCTCAGGGTTTACCCATGATATAGCATGTATCAGTACTTCATTCTTTTTTTTTTTTTTTTTTGTTTTTGATTGGGTAAAATTCCCTTGTAAGGATACACCACATTTGTTTATTTATTTCTCAGTTGAGCATTCAAATTGTTTCCACTTTTGGCTGTTATGAATAATAATGCTCTGAATATTTGTGTACAAGGTTTTGTTAGGCTGTGGTTTTAGTTCTTCCAGGTATATATCTAGTGGTGGAATTGCTTGGTCATATGAAAATTCTGTGTTTAACATTTTGAGAAACTGTCAAACTTTTCTACAGTGGCTGCATGATTTTACATTCCCTCCAGTGTATGTAAAAGGTTTCCCATTTCTCCACATACTCATCATTCATCAGCACTTAATGTTTTTTTTATTTTTCATTTTTTGAAATTATGCCCTTCTTACTGCTATGAAGTAGTATCTTGTATCTATATGTTATGCTATGTTCACCAGAAGTATAGGTAGCTACCATATGATATCATAGAATCCTATCACAATACCATTAGCGGTTATTTCCTGTTTCTCTATATTCTGTATCCCAGTACCATATTCAACCCATAACTGAAAGAGTATCTCCCACTCCCCTTCACCCATTTTGCCTATTCCCCACCCACTCCCTCTGGCAGCCATCACTGCACTGTACTTATGAGTCTGTTTATGCTTTTTGTTTATTTGGGTTTTTTTTAATGTTTCACACATAGGTGAAATCGTATTTGTCTCTCTGATGTATTTCAATTAGCATAATACCCTCTAGGTCCATCTGTGTTGTTACAAATGGCTCAGTAATGGTTCTTTATATATATTTACGTATATGTATATATACACCATGTCTTCTTATAAGTTCATCTGTTGGTGGATACTTGGGTTGCTTCCATATCTTGGCTATTGTAAGTAAGGGTGCAATAAACATAGGGGTGCATATATCTTTTTGAATTGGTGTTTTTGTTTACTTAGAGAAATATCCAATAAGTGGAATTACTGCATCCTATGGTACTTCTTTTTTTAAAGTTTTGAGGATCCTCCATACTGTTTTCCACAGTAGCTACACCAATTTACATTCCCACCAACAGTGCACAGGGATTCCTTTTTCCCTACATCCTTGCCAGTACTTGTTATTTCTTATCTTTTTGATTCAGCCATTCTGATGGGTAAGGTATATCTCTCTGTGGTTTGATTTGCATTTCCCTGATGATGAGTGATGTTGAGCGTCTTTTCATACGTCTGGGGCCATCTGTATGTCTTCTTTAGAAAAATGTCTATCTGGGTTTCTGCCCATTTTTTAAATCCTATCAATTGTGTTTTTGGTGTTGTGTAAGTTCATTTTATATTTTGGATATTAACCCTTTATTGGGTAATCATTTGCATATATCTTTTCCCATTTAATATATTGCCTTTTAAAGATGGGTTTCCTTTGCCATGTAAAAGCTTTTTATTTTAGTATAGTCCTAATAGTTTATTTTTGCTTTATTTCCCTTCCCTGAGGAGACCTCTACAAAAATGTTGCTATGGTTGATGTCAAGGAACTTACTGCCTACATTTCCTTCTAGTTTTATGGTTTCACGTCTCCCATATGAGTCTTTAATCCATTTTGAGTTTATTTTTGTGTATGGTGTAAGAAAGTGGTCCAGTTTCATTCTTTTGCATGTAGCTGTCCAGTTTTCTCAGCACCATTTATTGAAGAGACTGTCTTTTCCCCATTGTTTATCTTGTCCTTGCCTCCTTTGTCATACTTTAATTGACCACTTGATGAAATGTGGGTTTATTTCTGGGCTCTCTGTTCTGTTCCATCAACAGATCTGTGTCTGTTTTTGTGCCACTTCCATACTGTTTGGATTATTACAGCTTTTTAGTATATCTTAAAATCTGAGATTGTGGTATGTGATACCTCCAGCTTTGTTCTTCCATCACAGGATTGCTTTGGGTATTCCAGATCTTTATGGTTCCACACAGATTTTGTTATCTATTCTAGTTCTGCAAAAAAAAAAAAAAAAAAAAAAAAAAAAAGTGCTCTTGCCATTTTAATAGGGATTGCATTCAATCAATAGATTGCTTTAGGTAGTATAGACATTTTAACAATATTCTTCCAATCCATTAGCATGGGATATCTTTCCATTTAGTTGTGTTGCCTACAATTTCTTTCATCAGTGTTATATAGTTTTCAGAGTACAGGTCTTTCACCTCCTTGGTTGAGTTTATTCCTAGATATTTTATCCTTTCTGGCATAATTGCAAATGGAATTATTTACTTAATTGATGTTTTTGCTAATTTGTTGTTAGTGTATAGAAATGCTACTGATTTCTGCATGTTAACTTGTATCCTGTAGCTTTACTGAATTCATTTATTCTTTTTTTTAAACCATTTTATTTATTTATTTTTTAACATGAAATTTATTGTCAAATTGGTTTCCATACAACACCCAGTGCTCATCCCAACAGGTGCCCTCCTCAGTACCCATTGAATTCATTTATTCTAATAGCTTTTTGGTGGAGTCTTTAGAGTTTTCTATATATAATATCCTGTCATTTGCAAGTAGTGACTTCTTCTTTATCAATTTGGATGCCTTTTATTTCTTGTCTGATTCCTGCAGCTAGGACTCCAGTACTGTGTTGAGTAAAAGTGGCAAGAGTGAGCATCCTTTTCTTGTTCCTGATGCTAGAGGAAAAGCTCTATATTTATAAGGAAAAGCTCTCTATTAATAATGTTTGCTGTGGATATTTCATATATAGCCTTTATTATGTTAAGGTATGTTACCTCTAAACCCACTTTTTTGAGAATTTTTATTATGTATGAGTGTTGGATTTTGTCACATACTTTTCTGCATCTGTTGAAATGATCTTGTGATTTTTATCATTTGTTTTGTTGACGTGGTATATCACAGTGATTGATTTGTGAATATTGACTCATACTTAAATCCCACTTGATCAATGTGAATGATCCTTTTAACTTATTGTTCAGTGTGGTTTGCTAACGTTATGTTGAGGGCCTTTGCATCTGTGTTCATCAGAGATAGAGGCCTGTAGTTTTCTTTTTTTGTAGTGTCTTTGTCTGGTTTTAGAATCAGGGTATTGTTGGTCTCATAGAATGTATTTGGAAACTTTCTTTCCTCTCTGTTTTTTTGGAATAGTTTGAGGACAATAGGTGTGAACTCTTCTCTAAATGGACTTTTGTTTGTTGGGAGTTGTTTGATTACTGATTCCATTTTGTTACTAGTAATTGGTCTGTTCAGATTTTCTATTTCTTTATTCAGTTTTGGAAGATTGTATATTTCTAGGAATTTATCCATTTCTTGTAGGTTGTCTAAATTCCAAACATATAATTTTTTATAGTATTCCCTTAGAATGTTTTTGTATTTCTCTGGTGTCAGTTGTTACTATTCTTCTTTCATTTCTCATTATGTGTCTTTTTTTTTAAATGAGTTTTATCAATTTTGTTTATATTTTTAAAGAACCAGCTCTTGTTCTCATCAATTTTTTTTTCTTTTTCTGGTCTTTATTTCATTTATTTATGCTCAAGTATTTCCTCCCTCCTACTCATCTTGGGCTTCGTTCCTACTAATTCCTTTAGGTATAAAGTTAGATTTTTTTGATAATTTTCTTCTGTAGGTAGGCCTTTGTTGTTATCAACTTACCTTAGAACTGCTTTTGCTATATCCCAACGATTTTGGACCATTATATTTTTGTCTAGATGTATTTATTTATTTATTTATTTAAAAAGCATTTTTCTTAATTTTTTTTTTTTTATTTTTGAGAGAGAGGGAGAGACAGAGTGTGAGCGGAGGAGGGGCAGAGAGCTAGGGAGACACAGGATCCAAAGGAGGATCTAGGCTTGAGCTGTCAGCACAGAGTCCAACGTGGGGCTTGAACCCGTGAACTGCAAGATCATGACCTGAGCCGAAGTCTGATGCTTAAATGACTGAGCTACCCAAGCTCCCCTAGTCGTATTTTTTAATTTCCTCTGATTTCTTGGTGACCATTGTATGTTTCTTGCCATGTTGTATAGCCTCCATGTGTTTGCATTTTCTCTCTTTTTTTTCTTGTGATTAATTTCTATTTTAATACTGTTGTGGTTGGAAAAGATGCATGTTATTCCACTCTTCTTAAATTTATTGAGACTTGTGGCCTTAATGTGATCTATCTTGGAAAATGTTCCATGTGCATTTAAAAAGAATATGTATTCTGTTTTTGGATTAAATGTTCTGTATATGCCTGTTAGGTCCATCTGGTCTAATGTCTTGTTCAAAGACTGTTCATTTTTCTTATTGATTTTCTGCTTGGATGATGTATTCATGGATATAAGGGGTGTTAAAGTCCCTTACTATTACTGTGTTACTCTCAATTTCTCTCTTTATGTTTGTTAATGTTTGTTTTATGCATTTAGGTGCTCCAGTGTTGGGTTTGTGGATATTTACAACAATTGTTATACCTTCTTGTTGAACTGCCCCTTTATTATTATGTAAATACTTTGTCTCTTATTACAGTCTTTGTTTCAAAGTCTGTTTTATCTGATTTGAGTTTTTACTCAGATCAGATACCAGCCTTTTTTTTCTGCTTCTGTTCGTATGGTGTCTTTTTCCATCCTTCCACTTTCATTCTTTATGTATCTTTAGGTCTGAAATATAGTCTGCATATAGATGAGTCTTGGTTTTTTATCCATTCCGCCATCCTATGTCTTTTGATTTGAGCGATTAGACCATTTACATTTGAAGTAATTTATTCATAGGTGTGTACTTACTGCCATCTGTTAATTGTTTTCTGGTTATTTTTGTAATTATCTGTTACTTTTTTTCCCCTCTTGCTGTCTTTCTGTGTGATGACTCAGTAGTGTTTTGATTGACTTTCTCTTTATTTTTATTTTTTATTTTTTTGGAAAGAGAGAGGAAAAGAAAAAAAGCATGAGCAGGGAAGGGGCAGAGGGAGAGGAAAAGAGAGAATCTTAAGCAGGCTCCACACTGAGTGGAGGGGCTTGATCTCACAACTGTGAGATCATGACCTGAGTCAAAACCAAGAGTCAGACACTTAACTGACTGAGCCACTCAGGAGCCCTGTGGATGATTTTTAAATTTACATGAGAGACCACAGGGCCAAGAACAGCCATGACATTTCTGAAGAACAGGTAGGGTGGATTTACCCTACCACAGATATAAGCGCCTATTACAACTACATAATAATGCAGTGTGATAAGGTTTAAGTATGGATAAGTTTAACAGAATAGAATAGAGAGCCTAGAAACAGTTCCACAAAGCACCTGTTTAGAGGAGAAAAGAGGGATTATTTAGTAATTGGACCTGGAGAAAATAGTTACCTGTTTTCATCTGGAAAATGATGCAATTGGCTCACTATTTCACATGCTTTTTAAAAAATTCTGCTTAAAGGTGCCTAGGTGGCTCAGTCATTTAAGTGACTGACTTCGGCCCAGGTCGTGATCTCACAGTTCATGAGTTCAAGCCCCATGTGGGGCTCTCTGCTGACAGCTCAGAGCCTGGAGCCTGCTTCAGATCCTGTGTCTCCCTCTCTCTCTGCCCCTCCCCAACTTGTGCTCTGTTTCTAAAAAAAATGAGTAAACATTAAAAACATTTTTTTTAATAAAAAATTACACTTAGATTAAAGAATTAATATCTGTTCAATAGCACAACTTCAACACACCTAGGGAGGCATATGTTTTTTGGACTTTTAAGTAAGGAAAGATTGCTTAAAGAGGAAACAAAAAGGTATTGTCTATAAAGGGAAAGATAGATAAACTTCACTACATTAACAATATAAGAATTTTGACGCTGGGGGCACTTGGGTGGTTCATTTGGTTAAGTGTCCAACTTCGGCTCAGGTCACGATCTCTCTATTCACGAGTTTGAGCAGTGCGTCAGGCTTTGTGCTGACAGCTCAGAACCTGGAGCCTGCTTTGGATACTGTGTCTCCCTCTCTTTCTGCTCATCCCCCACTCACACTCTGTTTCTCTCTTTCTCTCTCTCTCTCAAGAATAAATAAACATTAAGGAAAAAAAAGAACTTTGACCCTTTTCTTATACCATACACAAAAATCAACTCCCAAGTGGGTTAAGATTTGAATATAAGATCTAAAATTGTAAAACTAGGGGCGCCTGGGTAGCTCAGTCGGTTGAGGTCATGATCTCACAATTTGGGATTTCGAGCCCTGCATTAGGCTCTGTGCTGACAGCTCTGAGCCTGGAGCCTGCTTTGGATTCTGTGTCTCCCCCTCTCTCTGCCCCTCCCCTGCTCACACACACACACTCTCTCTCTCTCTCTCTCTCTCTCTCTCTCTTTCTCAGAAATAAAATAAAAACATAAATTAAAAAAAAAGATAGCAATTAATATATTTGACTGAAAAAAATTAAAAATTCTGATGATACGAAGTATGTGTTGATTTACTGTCCTCCAACTTGGGTATTGCCCTAATCCTTTTAACTAAAGCCTCTTCATCCATTGTTTGGTTGAGTATTATTTTGTCACTAATTAAATTTATTTCTTTCCCCAAGAAGGGCTCGTTCATTATTCATGCTTGAGAATGTTTGCCTTTTATACTTGAAAATCACCTTGGCGGTGTATACCAAACTATTAATACCAACTTAAGTACTGTGTAGAATGCAGAAAAGGTGTAAAAAATAGGAGCTGGGGGACTTGGGGAAAAAGCTTTTCTTGCAGAATATTTCTTTACGAAATATACTGAGTTTACAGGATATATTAATGTTAAAATCATCTCCCCCAATAGTCTGTGTGTTCCCTGGAAAGGGTAGAATAGCTGCCACTAGAAGAGTAGAAGGATGCAAAGAAAAAAGATAAGTAGGATGATAGGACTGTAAGGAATTTAAAACACTGGAGAATATAAGTTCTAGACAGTCCTCAATGATTATTACTTCCTACTTTTTCACCATCTGCCTCCAAATCTGTGGTTATGTTGTTCATTTTTTCCCATATTATTTTTCAGATAAATTGAAAAAGAGACTAATTTTTCAGATCTCGTTGTTAAGTAGATTATGATCTTATAAAAATTGCTGCTATAATTTTTTTAAAATACTTTTCTATTAAGAAGAAATAAAAAGTCCAATAACCTTAATTCTGAGTTCTCAAATGTTACAACTGAATTTCTGACTTACATTCTATATAATTCTATATAATTGTTAGAAATATATCAGTTTTTTTGACTCTTTTTTCTGGTTTGAGCATATTCAGGTTAACAACTTTGCTGGAAAGGATGTCAAAATAAAGCATTGTAGGCCTTTTTAGTCTTCTGGAGGAGGAGTACACCTATATTCTAGCATATGTTTATTATTTTTCCACTTAACTATGTTCAAATAAACAAATGTTAAAAGTATTTTCTTGGACTTGACTTGAAGTTTCTACATAAATTTCAGGAACTAAAAAAATTTCATTGTTCAAATTTTCCTGTATACAGAAAAATACAGAACAGTGAAAAACTTATGGTATATTTACCACCTAGATTTAGGAGTTTGTTTGTTTGTTTGTTTGTTTGTTTTGAGAGTGTGTGCACAGCAGGGGAAGGGTAGAGGGAGAGAGAGAATCCTAAGCAGGCTTTATGCCTAGCGTGAAGCTCAATCCAAGAGTCAAACTCTTAACTGACTGAGCCACCCAGGCACCCCAGCAGATTATTAACATTAGTATATTTATTTGTTCTGAAGTATTGTAAACTACAGCTATTATAACACTTTAGCTTTTAATACTTACACTGTGACTCTCTTAAAAAAAAAACAAAAAACACTTCTGGGAGCGCCTGGGTGGCTCAGTCGGTTAAGTGTCTGTCTGACTATTGATTTCAGCTCAGGTCATGATCTCATGGTTGTGAAAGTAATCCACATTTGGGATGCGCTCTCTCTGCCCTTCCCCCTTCATGGCACACGCTTACTCTCTTTCTTTCTCTTTCTCATTCTCATTCTCTCTCTTTCTCTCAAAATAAATAAATAAAAATTCTAATTGAAAAAAAGACACTTCCAGTATAACCATAGTACTATTATCTCATCAAACAAAATCAATAATAATTTTTTAATATCTGATATGTAGACGATGTTTAGATTTCCTTATTTACCCTTAAACTGACTTTTAAAATTTCATTTATTTGAATCAAGATGTATTTGGTTGGTAACTCTCACAAGATTCCCTTATACTAGAACAGTTCTCCCTCCCCTGCTTTTCTCCCACCTTAATTTCATTTGTTGAAACCAAGACAATAGTCCTATAGAGTGTTACAATTTCTCCTATTTTGTGGTATTCTTAACCATGTTACTTGAGTCTCTGAATTTCCTATAAATTGGAACTTAGATCCAGTGGATTGTTTAGATCTAGATTAAACTTTTTTCCTAAAAAATACTTCATAGATAGATAATGCTGAATACTTAATTTTGCAGCACAAAATCTTACTGACTCAGTGATGCTAAGGTTAATCAGAGTGTGCAGGTTCTAGAATTGTTTTTGGGTTTTTTTTTAGCAGAATAAATTTACTGTGGCAATATTCCTCAAAGTGTGTAAAAGAGGATACTCAGTAAATATTTGTTGATTTGTCTTTTGGTTTTTTTTGCATACTCCTTTCCTTAGGTTCTCCTTTTCTTGTGTGAAAAAATAAGACAATTACTTTCATTTTTCACTACAGATTTTCAGCTACTGATGTTACAAACAAAATATTGCACCATAGAGTTGAGGAAAAGACTTAAACCAGGTGAGTAGTAAGAAAAGTCCAAAGAAACAATAAGACTACCATTTTTATGAAGTTCATTATTGGGATGATAGATAAAATTGGAATATGAACCATAGGAGACTCTCTAAATTAAGTTTCCTCAATTTGATAATGTTACTGTGAAATGTAAGAATATTCTGAGGTAAGGCACCTGGATGACTCAGTTGGTCAAGCATCTGACTTCGCCTCAGGTCACGATCTCACAGTTTTTGCTTTCGAGCCCCAGGTCAGGCTCTGTGCTGACAGCTCAGAGCCTGGAGCCTGCTTCAGATTCTGTGGTCTCCCTCTCTCTCTACCCCTCTCCCATCATTTTATAGATGATTTAATGCTCTGTCTCTCTCTTTCTCTCTCTCAAAAACATAAACATTAAAAAAAATTTTTTTAAAGAATATTCTGAGGTTTTTAGGATGAAGAGGTGTGATGTATTCAACCTACTTTCAAATTGTTCACAAAAAAAAATAAGTGATACCAAAGTGTGTTTGTGAGAGAGAGAGAGAGAGAGTGAGTTTGGTGAAATTCTGGGTTAATAGGAACTCATTTATTTCCAGTGGAAGTATAAATTGGTCCAGTCTTTCTGGAAAGCATTTTGGCAATTTATCTCAAGTTTTTAGTTAAGCCTAGCAAGCTTACTTTTTCTTATATAGTAATTCTAGGAAGACTACAAAAAACTATGTATATGAGGATATTTATACAAGAGTGTATGAGTGAATGAATAATGAAAATTTGACAGTGACCTAAATATCCAACAATGTGAGACTGATTAAATACAATCAAAAACTCAAAGTATTAAAAATGATAGTATAAATCTATATTTATTGATACAATGTCTGTAATGTATTTTTAAGGGTCCACACTGATACTAAACATTATGAATAGTATTAACCTATTTGTTTTTTTAAAAAGATGCATGTACACAGGTATACAAATGTTTGTACGTGTTTGATTTATTATGTGTAATCTGCAGGTGCATGTGTGTATATGTTATATACATGTACATACTTATATATGCATTTGTGTGTACATAGACATTTGGAAAGGTGATACCCTTATATTGCTAGTGGTTATTTTTGAATAAAAGGTTTATAAGTGGTTTTTATACTTTTTTATATTAACTGGCTTTTTAGAAAAGAGTATATATTGCTTTTCACATCAAATTTTTCTAAGATAATGCTTCTTTTGAAGATTATGTGTTTTTATTTTATACCTTTGGAGCAACTTTTGGCATGCATCAGAAATAATGATATATTTGCTAGCTCTATATTAGAGTATATAAGTAGTTCTTACGAGGCTAAATACACAGATTCTGGGCCTTGTTGATCAGGTGCCTTCATTCTGTTACTTGGCCAGAGTCTGTATTCTTACTGCTCTATGAACTGTCTTACAAATGTGATGCTGCTCACACAGCTTAAGTGCACTACCATTTTTGGAAAATCAGAGTGCATGTTCTATTAATGACAATTGTGTAGTTAGTGCCTTTGTGTAGAACTTATACATATTTATTTTTGATTGTGGTCAACAGCACGTGCTTTGATATTAATGCTGGTTACTGTTTTTATAGATGATTTAATTTTTAGCAGTCAGATCTGAGGGCATTTTCATTAAACTCCTATTTTACATTTTGATTTTCCTTAACAGATTTTTCTTTAGTCAGTTAAAAATATGGATCCTGAGTCAGAGGGACCACAGATTATCAAAGTGACACCCCTTCAACAAATGTTTGCCTCTTGTACTGGAGCTATCCTGACATCACTAATGGGTAAAATAATGTTAATGTTATAGATTATGTAACTGTTATAGATTTCCATTTGAATTTACTGTCTGAAATAATGATAGTATTATCATTCATGCTTCATCATATCTCTCCATCAGCGTAACATAAAAATAACTCTGGAGAGAGAATCAAGAGACTTGAATTTTATTACTGTCTTTGCCATTCTTAGGCTGAGTGCAGTTTGAGACAGTCTCTACTTCTCTCTGAACTTCATTTTTACCTATAATATCAGGGGCTCAGACCAATATTGAAGTGCCTGTCAATATTGAACTTTTATGACTCTATTAGCCTTTTTTAAAAGGAAACAAGAAAATAGGATAAAATATTAGTATAATGAATGATTTAGAACTTGGGCAACTTATGGTAGCAACAAATACAAGTTACGTTTTCTTTTGCTTGCATTAACAGTGAATTTCTTAAATTCCTTTGGCCACATTTTCTGTTTTTTACAGTCTATTTCTTCCAGAGAAAGACAAACAATATAGTTAGGTGATAGATGGCTAGTTTATTTAGATAAGATAGCAGATGATTAGAACACATATAAATGTATTACTGTTGGATGTGCTATCTTACCTCAGTGTTGTAAAGACCTTAAAGATCATCTAATGTGACTTCCTCATTCTCAGATAAGGAAAAGGTTTCTTACAACCACTATTCGGCATTTTTTCCTACTTGGATAAAATAGCATGCAAATGAAAACAATTCTCCTTTACTGTGCTATTCCCAAATGGAGTAACACAATGTGACAGTAAAGACGATTTATGGCTAGCTTACTCACTTTTTCATTATCTATAGTTTTTATTTGATATAGCTAAATTTAATGTGTTAGAAAAACTAATATTGTTGATTACTTGTAATAGAGTTATTCTCAAATTTTTATATAGACTTCTAAAACTTTTATTCTTTACCTTAGATGATGTAGTTTCTTAAAAATACTAGTATTTTAGGTTTGGAATGGAATTATTATAGAAATATTATAAATGATAGTTTAGTGATGAGAGAAGTAATTGTCTTCTCATTGATCCTCTTCTAAACAGAATTCAAGGGCAAAAAATTAGAATGTTACATTTAAAACCACTTTGAGATAAATAATCTTACTCACATAGTCATGAAGAGTGGTATGATTTGCTACATTTTGTCATATTTGGACAAATATCTGTATAATTTACAGGTATTATTAATTAAAATTTATGTTTCTTCATAGTGACTCCTCTGGATGTCGTTAAAATTCGACTGCAAGCGCAAAGGAACCCATTCTCCAAAGGTATGTGTACTAGTTATCCTGAAAATCTTGTTAGGTTTTTAAATGTTACTTTATTCATTTTTGTTTGAAAAATACTTTTTGTTAATTTTTTAAAGTTCATGGCTCTTTATCCTCATGCAGAAATGCTTTTTGGCACATACTTAGTTGTACGTGATGGAGTCTAGCCCTAAAACAAATATATATATAAAACACTTATAACTCTTTTATATAGCTGATTAAAGTATTGGGTGATTTAATATTTGAGTATGTGTCTCACAAGAGCACAATTAAAAGTGTAAGGAATCTTAGACTCTAGCTTCCTCCTTAGTCTAAGAGTTCTGCCCATCCTAGAACATTCATCCAACAGTCATCCAACTGGTGCGTGAATATAGTGCTTAGAAATCATTATTTTATCAGGATAGTATGGTTTATGTGAATTTCAAAAGAGTAGTCATGTATTTTTATTAGATGGGAAAAAAATAGCAATTCCTTTATCAATCTTCCACAATTTTATAAGATGATATTTTAAACATGTTAAAATTTTTTTTAATGTTTATTTTTGAGAGAGAGAGAGAAAGTACATGGTGGGGAGGGACAGAAAAAGAGAGGAACACACAAAATCCAAAGGAGGCTCCAAGCTCTGAGCTATTAGCACAGAGTGCAACGCAGGGCTAAACCCATGAACCACAAGATCATGACTCAAGCTGAAGTCGGATGCTTAACCAACTGAGCTATTCAGGTGCCCCTCAAACATGTTTAAGTAGCAGAAAACAGATTGCTTGGACTATGAGAATGTTGGCTTGGACATAGATGCCCCTCTGATGAACACGGTACTGAGATGGAATGAACAATAGGCATATTTCAGATGGAGGAAAGTATAGATGGATTATAAGAGAGTAAAAGGGAAGGTAGTTTCCTACACATTTAAGAAATCCTTAAAAGCAGAAGGAGACACTTAGACTTACATATTATGAAACTCACAGAATTATACATGGTTGAACAGAAAAGGTAATTTGGGCAGCTAGAGTGAGTCCAATAATTGGAAGGAGTTGCTATTAGGGAAAGTTGTAGTAAATTAGGTGGGAACTGATGAATGTCAAGATTGAGCAGTATAAATAGAGAGCGAGAGACAAAGCATAGCACAGTTTACATTGGTGAGAAGAACCTTTTTTAAATAGTGTATTTTTCTAATTGGGATATAATTGACATATAACATTGTATTAGTTTTAGGTGTGCCACATAATGAATTAATGTATGTGTGTATTGCACAATGATCAACCCAGTAAGTTTAGTCAATGTTCTATCACCTCACACAATTAACATTTTCTTGTGATGAGAACTTTTAAAATCTACTCTCTAAACAACTTTCAAGTGTACATTAGATTTATGTGTATGTTTTTATTTATTTATATGTCTGTTTCACTTATGTATAGTCCAAAAAAAATTTTATTACCTGAATTTCCCTTGTATACCACAGTTTTCTTCTTGTCAAATAGGATGTACACCCATGTTCTCTTTTCAAAACAGGTTTTCCTCCTTTATTTCCCCCCTGTATTCCCTCATATACCCTAAAAGAATTTATTTCTGTGTGCATTTGCTTTCTACATTCTGAAAATGTAAAATTTACTCTATTACTTTTCACTACTTTGAGTTTAGAGTCTAGTGCTATGTCATAAGCAAATCAGCGTATGTATTTTTCATCCTAAAAGGTGAAAACAAAGGTAATTCGTAATTTTCTAGTCAACTCATTGTACTTTGAATTTGTTCATCTGTAAAAATAGCATAGTTGTGTGAAGTAGGTTTTGACTGTTGGGATCTTCTTTGTTAGGAAAATGTTTTGTATATAGTAATGGACTTATGGATCATCTATGTGTTTGTGAAGAGGAAGGCAACAAAGCATGGTATAAGAAGCCAGGACGATTCCAGGGTACATTGGTAAGGAGATTATGTTATTTATAATCACAATATGTTTTCTATTTTTATGATTTATGTATGAAAGATTTTTCTAATTGTAAGAGAGTAAAAGTCCATGATACAGTTAGCACAGTTATCCAGAGTTAAAAGGTAGATGTAAGGCAGGAAAAGGCAAGTACTGCTTTGCTTTTAATTAACTTATTAACTTTCTTTTCATCTGTTTGTACTTTTTTGTGTGAAAAGAAAAAATGAACTTTTTAATTTTGACATAATTATAGATAATAACAATTTTAAGAAAAATATACAGACAGATCCCATATACCTTTTTCCTACTTCCCCCCAAGTGGTAACATCATACAAAAGTGGTACCATATCACATCCAGGATATTGGCATTGATGCATTTAAGGTGTAGAACAATTCCATCACCACAAGGATCCTTCCTGTTTCCCTTTTATAGCCACACCCATTTCCTTTGTGTTCTCAGCTGCTCCTTAACACCTGGCAGCCACTAATGTGTTTTTCATTTTTTTAAAAAAAATTTGTTAATGTTTATTTATTTTTGAGAGAGAGAGAGAGAGCGAGCGAGCACGTGAGCAGGAAAAGGGCAGAGAGAGAGGGAAACAAAGAATCCGAAGCCGGCTCCAGGCTCTGAGCTGTCAGCACAGAGCCTGACATGGGGCTTGAACCCACAAACCGTGAGATCATGAACTGAGCCAAAGTCGGATGCTCAACTGACTGAGCCACCCAGGTGCCCCATGTGTTCTTCATTTATATCATTTTCTCATTTCAAGAATGTTCTGTGGATGGAATAATAACATATATAACATTTTTGGATTAGCACTTTTCATTTATCATTATTATCTGGAGATTCATTCAGGTTGTTGCATTTATCAATAGTTTGTTCTTTTTCATTGCTCAGTAGTTCCATGGTATTGATGTACCACAGTTTGCTTTTTGGGTTGTTTCTAGTTTGGGGCTGTTTCAAATAAAGCTGTTACATAGATTCATTTCCGGGTTTTTGTGTGAAAGTATTACAAAACAAAACAAAACTACTCACTGTTTTTTTTTCTGCGAACACTCTATTTACAGCATTTTCTCAACCAGATATGTGGGTTTTTTCCCTTAGGCCAAACAATTCTTCAAGTATTAATGAACACCAGCTAGGTATCCTAGAGTTTAACTCCATTCTGACACCATAGGACTATTCCCACTTCAGATGCCAATCATAGATCAGGTTGTCACCTGTGTTTCTGAGTAACTGGCTGTAAACAAAGGTTCCTGCAACCCCTTTTCAGATTCAGTGAATTGCTAAATAGCTCACAGAACTCAAGAAAATAGTTTACTAACTAGATGACCAGCTTTTTATGAAAGGGTACACCTCAGGAATAGCCTGGTAGAAGAGACACATTAGTGCAAGACTCGGGGGGTGGGTATGGAGCTTCATTCTCTAGGTATGTCACCCTCCTTGAACTTCCATGTGCTGTGCTCACCAAGTTGGAAGTTTTTAAACCCCATACTTGAGGGATTTTTTAAGGAGGCTTTGTTATATAGGCATGATTGATCAAATTATTGGCCTTTGGTTATTAATGTAACCTCTTGTCCCTTTTTCCTCCCCAGAGCCCCTGAAGTTGGGGTATGGGTTAGGGTAGTGGAGTGAGACTAGAAGTTTGAGCCCTTTAATCACATGGTTGGGTACCCCAGCAGCCAGCCCCCCATCCACTGCTTATCTAGGGACTTTTCATGTTTATTTTTTATTTTTTTCTTTTTTCAGGGAGAGGGAGAGAGCATGTGTATACTAGCAGGGAGAGGGGCAGAGGGAGAGAGAGAATTTTAAGCAGGCTCCATTCTCGGTATGGAGTGGGACTTGATCCTTGACCCTGGGATCATGACCTGAGCTGAAATCAAGAGTCACACAGGACTACTCACCTGACTTGAGCCACCCAGGTGCCCAGTCCTGAGGGACCTTTCATAAGTCACCTCCTTAGCATAAACTTGATGGGGTTTGAAAGAGACTTGTTACATGTCATAGACTCTAAGTCTAAAGCTCTCTTTTGGCCAGCAAAAGAGCAGGATGCACGATGAAAAGCAAGAGATGGCTAATGTCTGGGAAAAGACAAGAGCCCTGAATCAGGGTTTTTATTAGCCCCGTTTTTATTAGGATCAGAAGGCTTGCAAACATGATGGGCATGTACAAAGGAGCATTGAATCTGTGAACATTAACTTGGGGACGTGAGGAAAAGGGGGTCTTGAAGATATTTGGGGTTAGGGGTTTGGGTTAAAACAAAACAAAATCTGGGCGCCAGGCAGTTGGGCAGAAGATTGTTTACAGTGGACGTGAAGCACCACCTCCGTTTATCTTAGCTAGACTAGGGGATGAGACAGATAGGACACTTGACCTCAGAGTTAATAAGGCACCTTTCTTTTGTTAATCATCTCAGCTCTGGGCAGCTTCACCTGCATCACAGCAGTCTATAGCTCAATTTACCTGTTTATGTAACTTGGTCCTTTCCTCCTGTGAAAGCAGCATTTTGCTATAGTACTAAATTGGGGGGCACTTCTGCCCTGAACACCTAATCTTGCTTACCTCATAAATCTTTGTATTGGACACCTTTGTGCCCTTCTCTATCCTGGGGTTCCTTTGCACCTCCCTATTGTTGGGGTGCCAATCTTGTTTACCCAAGCTCGGGTGTGAACATCCTATGGCCTTGTATTTCTTTATGCCTTGTTAACCCATTGGTGTAAGCCCGGGGGGTTCCTAAGCTTATCCCCCACAGTTATGAATAACAAAAGATACCCTTTTCACCTTTATTCTTTGGAGCTTTTTAGGACTAAGAAAAAAGGCCAAATATTAGAACAAAAGATGCTCCACTGCTCTTTATCAATTAGGAAATTATATTGATTTTAGGAACTGTGCCAGGAACCATGGACAAAGACCAAAATGTATATTTCTAATTTTATAAGTCCTAATATCATCATAAGTCTTCATTTTTCTGGGATAAATGCCTAGGAGTGCAGTTGTTAGGTCACATGGTAGTTGTATGTTTAGAGTTTAAGAAACTGCCAATCTGTTTTCTAGACTAGTGGTACCATTTTACATTGCCAGTGGCAGTGTGTGACTGTTCTAATTTCTCCATATCCTCACTAGCCTTTGATGTTGTCACTTTTTAGCAGTTTTGATAGATGTCTAATGATATCTCATTGTGGTTTTAATTTGCATTTCCTTAGTGGCTAATGATGTTGAACATCTTTTCATATGCTTATTGTTTATTAGTATATCCTCTTCAGGGAAATGGCTTCTCATGTCTTCTGCCCATTTTCCAATTGAACTCTTTCTTTTTTTACTGTTAAGTTTTGAGAACTCTTTATAAAATCTAGATGATAATCTTCTCTTGAATGTGGATTTGCACATATTTTTTCCACTCTCAGACTTACCTTTTCATCCTCTTGAACAGTCTTTCATGGAGTTAAAGCTTAAATTTGATGTAGTTCAACTTATCATTTTTTTTTCTTGCTTTAGTTGTCAAATCTAAGAATGCTTTATCTTTAATAAGTTTTATAGCTTTATGTTTTATGTGTAAGTCTTTGATCCATTTTGAATTATTCTTACATAAAGTATAAACCCAAGGTTGACCTTTTCATTGCTTTTGTTCTTTTTGCCTGTGGGTGTCTAGTTAGATTTGTTAAAAGGCTGTCTTTCCTCCATTAGGTGCTTTTGCACATTTATCAAGAATCATTTGGGCATACTCTGTGGCTCTAGTTTTGAATTCTTTACTCTCTCTCATTCATTTTTTTGTCTGTTACCTATATCAGTACCACACAGTCTTTTTTTTTCTTTATTTAATATATTATTGTTTTTTAAATTTACGTTCAAGTTAGTTATCATATAGTGTAACAATGATTTTAGGAGTAGATTCCGTAATGCCCCTTATCCATTTAGCCTGTCCCTCCCTCCCACAACTCCTCTGGTAACCCTCTGTTTGTTCTCCATTATTTAAGAGTCTCTTATGTTTTTTCCCCCTCCCTGTTTTTATATTATTTTTGCTTACCTTCCCTTATGTTCATCTGTTCCGTGTCTTGAAGTCCTCATATGAGTTAAATCATAGGATATTTGTCTTTTTCTGACTAATTTTGCTTAGCATAATACCCTCTGGTTCCATCCACGTAGTTGTAAATGGCAAGATTTCATTCTTTCTGATTGCCAAGTAATACTCCATATTTTGTATATACCATATCTTCTTTATCCATTCATCCATCAATGGATATTTAGGCTCTTTCCATACTTTGGCTGTTGTTGATAGTGCTGCTATAAACATTGGGGTGCATGTGTCCCTTTGAAACAGCATACCTGTATCCCTTGGATAAATGCTTAGTAGTGCACTTGCTGGGTCGTAGGGTAGTTTTGTTTTTAATTTTTTGAGGAACCTCCACACTGTTTTCCAGAGTGGCTGCACCAGTTTGCATTCCCACCGGCAGTACAAAAGAGATCCTCTTTCTCCTCATCCTCGCCAACATCTGTAGTTGCCTGAGTTGTTAATGTTAGCCATTCTCACAGATGTGAGGTGGTATCTCCTTGTGGTTTTGATTTGTATTTCCCTGATGATGAGTGATGTTGAGCATTTTTGCATGTGTCTGTTGGCCATCTGGATGTCTTCTTTGGGGAAGTGTCTATTCATGTCTTTTACCCATTTCTTCACTGGATTATTTGTTTTTTGGGTATTGAGATCACACAGTCTTAATTACTATAACTATATAAGCCCTGAAATTGGGTAGACTGATTTCTCCCACTTTATTTTTATTTTTCTTGTTCAAAGTTGTTTTAGCTATTCCTGAAGTTCCTTGGTCTCTTCATATAAATTTTAGAAAAATATTTTTATATCTATAAAAAATGTCACTAAGATTTTTGTAGAAATTGTGTTAAGGCTATATATCTCTTTGGGAAGAAATGACATCTTTACTGTGTTGACAATGAGACAGGTTAACAGGAGAAAATCAAACTTAATTACATATGTACAGGTGCTCTGTAAGATAATACAGCCCCCAGGCAGGCATTTAAGGTTTATATGCCACCCACAGTTAAGAAGGGAGAGGGGTCTGGGACTTCAAAGGAATAAAGACAATTCACAGGAATATGAAAAAGTAAATGTTTGGTAAATAATGTGTGCTGAACCACATAGAAACATTGGGACACAGGAATTTTAACAGATTTGCTAGATTTCTCTCTACCACACCTACTTTATATTATACTGTAGTTATCTATGGTGAAAGCTCCCTTCCTAGAGCACTTCCTCTTTCTAAACTCTTTTAGACAGAAAGAAGGTCAAAGTTTCTTCCTGAACCTTATGTTTCATGAAAATATTCAGCCTAAAATAATCTACATGTCAAAAGTCACATTTTGTGGTGGCAAATTTTGCTCCCCATAATGGCATATAATTGAGTCATGTTTTTTGAACTACTGTCAGTTTTTATCTTTTACCAGATGTATTTAGACTACTGATATTTAATAGAATTACAGATATATTAGAACTTAATCTTTGTTAAAAAGCAAAATTCACTGACTAAATTTGAAGATCTAATTGGCTTTATTTCAACAATTCATGATTTGGGCAGTGTTGCATCTAGCAAGTAGAAAGGAGCTCTGAGGAGCTATACCAAACAGAAGACTTTTATAGGCAGAAGAAGATGGGGCCAGGAAGTTCTACTAACCAGGAGTGGATTGTTACAGGCAAGGTCACCTTCCTCTGAGGGAAGGTGGGGGTCTGTCTGGCAGATTACCTCACTAGTGCTAACCTGATAATTACACATTGACTGATTAAAGGTCATGTTCTTAGGAGAGGCTGAAACTGCAGTTAGGTTAGGTACTATGCTGGTTGTGCTGACATCGGGGTGAGCATATGGGATTCCATTTTGGTTCTGTTGTCTCATTGTTAACAGCCTACCATTTCCTTTTTTGCTTTCTCTTTGTTTTCTGTTGCTGTTTTATTTTTCCTGCCTTCTAATGTGTTACTTGAACATTTTTTAGAATTCTGTCTTTATAGGGTTTTTGGGTGTATATTTATTTGCTTAGGCTTCCTAATTTTTTGGATGTGTTTTGTAAATGATCAGTGATTTCTCTGTTGACTGCTTTAAAATCTATGTCAGATAATTTTAATATTCTTCTTTTCTCAGTGTTGGCATCTGTTTATTGTCTCTTTTCATTCAGTTTGACATCTTCCTGTTTCTTAGAATGACAAGTGATTATTTTTTTTTTATCGAAACCAAGAAATTTTAAGTATTACATTATGAGACTCTGAATCTCACTGAAACATTCTATTGTGGCTGGCTTTTTAGACAATGTTAGAGGAAGAGGGGTGTCACCTTGTTAGTACTGAGTGTAGCTGGAAGTTAAGGTTCCTCACTTAGCCTCCATGGGCACACCATGTGGAGAGTTTCTTTACTCTTACACAGGTGATATGATCTGAATGTTTGTGTCTCCCCAAAATTCCTATGTTGAAATCCTGATACCTGATGTGATGGTATTAGGAGGTGTAGCCTTTGAGAGGTGATTATGTCATGAGGGCAGACACGTATGGAATTAATGTCCTTAGAAAAGAGACCCCAGAGTTCCCTTGTCCTTCCACTGTGTGAGAATTCAATGAGAAATCAAAGACCTGGAAGAGGACCCTGTGACCTTGCTGGCACCCTGGTCTGGGACTTCCAGCCCCCAGAAATGTGGGAAATAAATTTCTTTCGTTTATAAGGTACTTGGTTACAGCAGCTCAAACAGACTAAGACAGCAGAGAGGAAGTTCTGGCTTGCCTTACACTGGTGACAGGAAAACACTAACCCCTCCTCATTTTCTTCCTCTGCTCCTCTGACACTACCATTAGAATGCTTGGCATATTCATCTTAGTTATTTTTAATTTTTTTTTAGTGTTTTTAGATTCCCAGTCTGATAATTCTGAAATCTCTGCCATATATGAGTCTGGTTCTGATGCTTGCTTTGTCTCTTCAGGCTGTGTTGTTTGCCATTCAGCATGCTTTGTAATTTTTTTGTTGAAAGCCAGGCATGTTGTATTGGGTTAAAAAAAAAACAAAAACAGGTAAATACAGCTTTATTGTCAAGTGATATGTTTATCTGATTAGAAGCTAGTCTATGTTTACTGCCTGTTATAGCTGTGTTCTCAGAGAATAAAATTCCCTCTAGTGTCCTATTTTTTTGTCTTGTTCGCTATCATCTTTGAGTTTTCCTAGAGACTGCTCAAATAGGGTCTTAGGTTTGTGGTTCTTTCAGCTGTGATCCTCTGTTTCACAGGAGCCCTGTTGATGGGGTGGTAAGTATGTAGGAAGAGAAACATTCTATAGTCCTATGACTAGGTCTTACTCTTACGGAGCATGAATTGGGTATTTCCACTGTGCCAGATTGCAGATTTTGGCAAAACTGCAGTAAATGAGGGTCTGATAAAAGTTTCCCTCGCTCAGCTTTGTTAAGGAGAATATAAGTTTGGGGTATATTTGAAAACTGGTTACGTTTCTAAATGTAAAACAAGTTGTTAATTTTTCAGTTCAGCTTTTTTCTTGTTGTGAGGACAGAAGTGGCAACTATATCCTTCCGAGCACTGATGTATTCCACAATTTTGATGTTCTGTTTTTATTATCAGTTGAAATATTTTCTGATTTCCCTTGTAATTTCGTTTTTTGCCCTGGGTTTAGAAGTGTAGTATTTTAATTTCTTAATAATTGGGTACTTTCTAGATATCCTGTTATTCCTGATGTCTTTTAATTCCAGTGTGATTAGAGGAATATACTCTGTAAATTTTCACATTTTTGAAATTTATTGAGTCTTGCTTAATGGCCCTACATATGCTCTGTCTTGTTGAATATTTTATATGCATTTTACCCATCTACTATCTATCTCTATCTATCTATTTATTTTAGAAAGAGAGAGAGCATACAAGTGGGAAAGAAGGCCAGAGGGAGAGAGAGAGAGAAAGAATCTTAAGTGGGGCTTGATTCCACGACTGTAGGATCATGACTGAGCTGAAATCAAGATTCGAAACACTCAGTTGACTGAGCCACCTACGCACCCCTTTATGTTTAAAATCTGTACTCTGCAATTGTTGGGCATAGTATCCTATAAACTATTAGATCAGGATGGCTGATGTTTCATTTAGATCTTCTAAATTATTACTCAATTTTTTCTTTACTCTGTCAGTCACTGAAAGAGGATATAAAAATCTTCAATTATGATTGACAGTTTGTCTGTTTTCCCTTTTAGTTCTGTTGGTTTGTTACATGGATTTTGATATGTTTTTCTGATATATTTTCATCATAATGAAGTGTCTTTATCACTACTGGTATTCATTATATTGAAATTTTTGTCTGATATATAGCCACTCCAGTTTTCTCATATTATTATTTATAAAGTATATCTTTTTCCATCCTTTTACTCCAAGACAACATAGCTGGGCCTTGTTCTTTTGTTACCCTCTCTTACAATCTCTGATTTTTAATTGGATAATTTAGTACTTGATTTATTTTTTAATTTATTTTTTTAATGTTTAATTTTGAGAGAAAGAGAGCATGAGCAGGGGAGGGGCAGAGAGACAGGGAGACACAGTATCCAAAGAAGGCTGCAGGCTCTGAGCTGTCAGCACAGAGCCCCACTTGGGGCTTGAACCCACAAACTGTGAGATCGTGACCTGAGCAACATTCAATGCTTAACCAACTGAGTCACCCAGGCGCCCCAAAAATTACTAACATGGTTGAGTGTCAGTCCAAAACTATATGCTCCCTCTGTTGCTTTTTGTTTTTTTTCTCCTTGCTGTCTTTTGGATTAGTTCAATTATAATTAATATTACATTGACTTCTCTATTCCCATTTCTAGGGAGACAGTGCTCCAAAAATCTTTCACATTTTTGCATAAGTTTTGAGCAAGGTACTGACTGCCCTTTGTCCTTACCATCTTTTCAAGGATGTTTACATAATGAATAAGCTTGGATGATACAGTGTTTCCCTGTAGGGCAAAGGAAAGATATCCTCACTGCCTATTATAGAGGATTGGGGTTCCCTATGGTCAGATTTCCCCTCCTATAATGCAGGCCACCATATGTTCAGGTGTCTTCCAGCCTTCTTCATGTTGCCTTGTGGAAATTGGGGCTCAGGAAACTGGCACAGAAATGCTGATACTCTGGCTGCTGCTGGTCCTGTGAGTAATAAACTGTCCTTTACCTCTTATCCCAGAGATTCTTATCTTCTACCAGCTCTCATGATACTGTGGCTGGCTGATTTGTCAACTTGCAGGTGGAGTACAGTCCCAGCCCCTTCACAGTTCTTGACACCATTCACTCTCCTCTTTATTTGTGCTGTAGCTTCGTGTACAGTTCATCTTTGCATGTTACAAATTCCACGTTTCACTATTAGAATTTTTTATTTAAAGGGTCTTGTATCTTTTAAAGTAGTTAAAAGGAGAAAGAAGGAAAATAAATGTTTCATATATAACCGCATATTTACCATTTCTCCTGTACTTCCTAACTTCTTTGAAGATCTTAGTTGCTATTTGGCATTGGGGCCCTCTTCCCTGAAGAACTTTTCTCAACATTTCTTTATTTAGTGCAGGTATTTTGGCAGTTTTTCTCTCAGTTTTTGTTCTAGTGAAATGTCTTTATCAAGCATTTTTTTGAAGCTTGTTGGCAACATACAAAATTCTGGCATAATGTGTTTTTCAGTACGTTTAACGTGTCATTACATTATCTTGTGGCCTTCCATGTGTCCGATGAGAGGTTAGCCTTCATTTGTATCACCCCTTATCATTTTTCTTTTCTTTTTTCGTTTTCACTGGGTTTATTTTGCTTGGGATCCTTGTGATTTTAGGCTCTGTAAATTGATATCTTTCACTTATTTGGGAAAGTTTTTGGCCATCATTTGTTCAGGTTATTTCTAAGACTGTTTTCTCTC
>NC_064816.1:87546960-87548809 GCF_023721935.1 Panthera uncia | reverse complement strand
TTTGCAGCTTGCAAATGATTTGGCTGGAACAAAATTGTAAAGGAATTAAGTGCTCTAAAAGTTTAGTATGATAAGGCGGTGTTAGACTTTGATTCAAGTATGAGCTGCACCAATTCCTAATTTTGTGTTTGGGGGCAATAAAATAATTTAAACCAACCCTCAGTTTCCTCATCTATAAAATAGGAATATTAGTACCTGCCTCTTGATGACTGAAAGAAATAATTGTGACCTGGGTCACGTGCTCCTCTGTGATGGGGGAAGAGTGTGCTGGCCAGCAGCCTGCAGTCTTTGGGATCAGAGCCCCACACGCCTTTGGAGCCAGACTGCAAAGCTGCTTCCTGCATGGCCCACAGGGAGATGAGTCTCCACCGTCAAGGGATCCAGGGCCACTTCCAAGGTTGTTTTATTCTGAGAAGGTCATTTATAAGGACCATGCTCTTCCTAGCCCCAGCTGGAGCAAGGACATGAGCCTCCTCTTTGACCAGCTCCTGAGGAAAGGTGCAGACAGCTCCTGGAAACATTTGCCTTCATATACGAATGTAAATCTACTGGAAAGATCAAAGACTTGAAAACCTTTTTTCCTGACACAAAGCCTATAAAAGAACAAATGTCACAGACCCCACTCTTTCCAGAAGTTTTGAGGAAGGCCTGAGCTTTGAATATGCAATGTTTCATAATCATGCTGAAGAAAAGATATTTGCATATTTCAATGAGATACTTACTTGCAAGGGGCACGTAGATTCCTTCGTGGAGGTGCCATTGTCACCATGATTATTGCTGCTGTTGGTATGTCTGCAGTTATAGCCGGGGAATTGCCCTGGCTGCCAGTCTCAACATCAGCTTTATTATATTTTTTAAGTTTTATTTATTTATTTTGAGAGAGCTAGTAAGCGGGGGAGGGGCAGAGAGTGTCCCAAATGCAAGAATCCCGATGCAGGGCTTGATCTCACAAACGGCAAGATCATGACCTGAGCTGAAACCAAGAGTCCTGAAGCTTAACCGACTGAGTGAGCCAGGTGCCCCTCAACATCAGTTTTAAAAGGCCTATTCCCCTTTGCTCTGTTGCGATAAATAGCCAGCTTGATAAAGTTCAAGGAAGGAAATTATTTCCTGTAATGTTCAAAGTGTGGATGAGAAGACCCTGTACTCAGGGCCAACAAGCTTATCTATCAAGCTGGATCCTGAAAAAAGTTTGACATAAAAGAGCTGCTCATGCATTCTATACCAGTCTGCATTAGGCTCTCCTTCTGCCAGAAGAAGCTGTTGTCCCCAGTCCTCTTACGCTTGCTGTTGAGTTGCCCACAGGTTGAAGCCTGCTAACACCAGCCTTCCTGAACATAACTTTGGAATACAACTCCAGGAGCTCTTTTCCACTTTCTGAACTTTTTAACACAAAAGCATCCCTGTGAGAGTGTCATCAGTTGTTTGTGTCTCCTTAGGATAGGTGTCTGCTAATCCTAAATTTGAATGGGCTCTTTAAGGTTGCACAAGCACAATGCTACCCCCTTGTAGACCAGAGAAAAAATTCATACTGAAACTTTTAAAAATATTTTTTTAAATCAGTTTTTAAAAAAGTTTATTTATTTTGGGGGTAGGGGACAGAGAGAGAAGGAGAGAGAGAATCCCAGGTAGAATCTACACTGTCAGCACAGAACCCACTGCAGGGCTCGAACTCACAAACCGTGAGATCATAACCTGAGCCGAAATGAGTCAGGTGCTTAACTGACTGAGCCACCCACGTGCCCCCATAGTGAAACTTTTACTGCAGACTTGGAAATGCCAGAAAACCAAATGAAGGAATAAGTGTGTGTGTGTGTGTGTGTGTGTGTGTGTGTGTGTGTGTGTGTGT
>NC_064816.1:87431701-87546950 GCF_023721935.1 Panthera uncia | reverse complement strand
GTGTGTGTGTGTGTGTGTGTGTGTGTGTGTGTGTGTGTGTGTGTGTTATAAATTACAAAGCTACCTTTATTGTATCCACACCAATCTTTTTTGGCTACAGTAGGAAACATTAGTTCCTGTAAGAATGGATACTTCAAATCTGAATTCTAGGGATTAAACAATCATTGAAAGAGAGAAAGGAGAGAAAGGGAGAAGGAAGAAATAATGTGATCAAATTCCTAGGTCTGCGTGAGGCAGTAGCAAACAGTGGCTTATTGAATGAATCGATAATTAGCCACATGTAATTTTTTTAAGTCTATGTATTTGTTTATTTTGAATGAGAGAGCAAGAGCAGGGGAGGAGCAGAGAAATAGGAGAGCGAGAATCCCAAGCAGTCTCCAAGCTGTCAGCCTGGAATCTGACTCAGGGCTCAATCCCACCAACCATAAGATTTTGATCTGAACCAAAGTAAAAGAGTCAGACGCTCAACCAGCTGAGCCACACAGGCACCCTGACCTAAATATAATAGATTTGATACTTTAACTACATGCAAGATTGCCAGAGCAACTGTTAATGCCACATTGTCAAGTGTGAACTTGGTTAAGGAGTTTCAAGGGTGGTAGGCTTTGAACTGGTCCCTTACACGTCGGAGACAGAGACGTGAGCTGCTGAAGCAAAGGCAGTGAAAGCAGTTACCTTTGTAACAATGATGCTCCAGGATACTGGAGTCGGACTTGCCTGGCAAAACTAAGTGAGAACAAAGGCTCTAAATTATAGGACCTCAGAGCTGTAGAGCTGGCAATGTGCTGAACAATGTTCGAATGCTCAGCCCTTCATTTAGAAACCAAAGGAGGGAGCTCTGTGGGTGATTAAATTTCAGGCTCTGGGTTCCCATTTTGGTTGGAATTCTCACAGACCCAGATTCAGGTTCCAACTCTGCCACCTTACAATTGTGTCTGTCCTCTGGCAACCTAGCAACCTCTCTAAACCTTAGTTTCGTTTGTAAAGTGGTTATACGGTTGTCATAAAGATGACCTTCTCCCATCATTAAAAGGGTTGTCATAGGTGTACACACATATGTGTATGTGTTCGTGTACTTTGTATAAAGTACAGTGTCAGAGTAATCACTTAAAAACGGCTAGGTCCCTATAGAAATAACAATATTCCTGCATTGAGGGAGATATTTCACATTTCATTCAGTCCAGTGACAGAAACCTTAATCTGGCCATGTCTAAATTTACTGTTTCAGTAATTTCAGACTTCAGTTCAATTAACCCAGGGTTTCTCCCTTTCCTCCTTCTTCCAGATCAGTGTCTATGTTAGCAGAGGCATAGAGAGTGGGGGTCTGTGGATGTCACGTGCCTGCCTGCTTCTTGCTGGCACCTGGCAGGGCCCACGGCCTTCAGTTACGTGGTACAACCTGGCTGTGCCCCTTTATCAGAACCACTTGGAAGAATTGGCTCTTGCTTCACTTGTGCTCTTTGCGTGTGTTTCTTCTCTCTCTCGCTAATGTGTCTCAGCGGGCCCAGAGGAGCTATGGCTGCCCTCTTCCACATCTCTGATTCTGCAGGGACTTGGGCTGTTATTCGAGCCTCTCCTCTTCTGATGCACCGTCGGCCATTTCCACTCTGCTTTCTCCATGAGATTGTGTGTCAGGCCTCGTCCACAGACTGCTGCTTCCTGGAGCCCCAGAAAGAAAGGGGGGTGCTGCTCCATCCTAGTCCTAAATCCCCACACCCACTGGGATGAGGGTTCTGATATCCTCCCTCCCCAGATGTGGCTGCACGGCAGCACACTCACATCTGACTATTTCCCCGAGTAACTCTTCCCTCCTCCCAGACACAGAAGGTTATATCCTTGGGGGAAGAGGAGAGGCAGTGCAGAAAATTCCTCTTGGCGTCTTCTTCCCCAGACTATTCTGCTTCTACACCTTTTTTTTTTTTTTAAAGCTTCGAAACTGGGAATTTGTTATCTTTGTTCTCTGCATCCTTTATGGCTGGGGTGACCAAATACTTCTTTTTTCTCACATTATACCTCAGGTCCTGGTGTAATTATTAACAGCAGCCCTTTTCATTCTCCAAGTGTCCTGGTTTGCATGATAGGTAATACAGCCACCCTGCTTCGAGTGCCCCTGTCTTCGGAACAACTTCAGCTTCCTGAGTGACAGACCCTGGTTCACCGGGAGAAATAAGCAGGGATAGATAGGAATAGTGACAAAGAAACACATTTCCCAGTCAGCCCCTGATCAGCCCACCAGTAGCTGGGGAGTAGCAGTGATGGTTTCCAAACGGGGCTCCCCTGGCTATGCGGCTGCTGTGGCTAGGTGCCCTGAGTACACAGTTACCGAAACACCACCAACCCTGAATCAGGCTTTCTGACTTTGGTGTCCCTGTTAGCCGTGACATCAACTCTCCCTCCTTTCGTGTAACCCATGGCTGGGTCTGTGACAAGTCTTCTTCCTTGTGGCATGTTCTTCTTCACAGGGCTTCACGTTTGGCAAGGCTGGGGAGATCCTCACCAAGCGGCTCCGATACATGGTCTTCAGATCCATGCTAAGACAGGTATGTCTGCTGAGGATTGTGCCGGGGCTGTGCAGAACTCCCCGCTTCGGCCCATGGTCTCGTGCAGAGGGAGTGCGGTTGGGTTTCTCAGAGCGAACTCCTGCAATGGTCTTCCCTTGGTCTCTCCTCACAGATGTGGCTGGACCGCCACCCCCAGGTTGGGCTCAGAGGCCCTGCTGTCCATCTGCTGTGGGTGGGACAAGGAATGGGATCATCACAGATGGTCCCCAGAACTGGTTCACCTCCAGCCTTTGTGTTGGCAGCTGGAGGCAGAGTCATCCCTTTCCTCTCTTTCCTTCTTTCTCCTCGGAACCCATATGTGTGTCTTCCCACCAAGAGATGCTACCTGTGCCCTTTCTTTCCTCAAATCAAAATGTATCCCGACTACCCAGTTTTTTCTTTGCTGTGGCCAGACTGATAGAGCAGTTCAGCTCATAGTGTTCGTTACAAGCTGATAACGGCTTACTAGAATGCCTCTTACATTTTCCACCTTCAGAACCCTAACAACAGGCAGACGTGAATATTTTCCTGGGGAAAGGGGGAGGAAGCTTCTGGGAATGTAACCCAAAGCAATCCAGTTCTAAGGGAGAGTTTCTTTAACAACCATGAAAATTTTGTATGTGAGTTTATAACCCTCCATCTTAAAATTACTGATCACTTGCCAGTGAATAACATGAGGCTCCAGAAGGATGCCCTGGACATGCCAGGAGTACTGGAATCCTGGCTGAGAAGCATCAGTTTGCTGTGTTAGGATTTCTAGTTGGCATTCACATCTTCCCAGCTGTCTTTGGTTCCTCAATCCTTTCCCACCTACACCACCATTACTTAAAAAGAAGCATATTTATGGCAGTTGCTGGCCCATGACTGGCAGAGCCAGGACTGAATTGAATGAGTAACAGAGCACTGTTTGATGGGGGCGCTGTCCTAGGACTCTGAGTCAAACCATATTTATAACTGAGATTCCAGTTAAGATTGAGGCTGAACTTGGTCCAGAACCAAATGCCCCATTATCCCGCCAGCTGCCAGGCCAGCTCTTAGGTCTGTTATACTTCGGCAGTTGAGCTGATGGTTTGTGTAATGCCCTCTCCATAAATTATTAAATCTATCTAATACACATTAAGGACCTTCTGCTTGCCATAATACTAAGTATTGTCAGGCATTCAAACCTCAACTGTCCCTGTCTTCAAGGAAGTTACATGCCAGTAGAAGAGGCACTTAAACACAATAATTCTAAAAAACAAAGTGATACATGCTATGATAATTTAGAACACTTTCTTTTTCATTAATACTTTGGGGGGAAAATGGTAGATACTGCTTTAATTGCAAGCCACCAGGACCAGAGTTATTTTTATTAAAGATATAAATTCATACTTCAAACTCACAATGTTTTTAGTATTTATGTATTTAAAAATGTAAGTGGCTTTATAGAAAAAAAATCCTGTTGTATGTAATTCTTAAATTTTAATCTAGATTTCTTTTGTTGATTTTTTTAAACCCAATTCATTTATTCTGCCCTGAACTATAATAAGTTATCTAAACTGCCTATTCAACTTCTCTATTTAGATATCTAAGTAGCATTTCAATCTTATATCTAAAATTGCACTTTTGGAAAAAAAAGTAAAAATAAAATTGAACTTTTGTTTCTCCCCTCTGTACAGGGCTTACTTTTTACCTAGTCTTCCCCCATATCCGTAATGGCAGCTCCATTCTACCAGTTGTTCAGGCTAAAAACTTTGAGGTCATTTTTGGCTCCTCTCTTTCTATGTGATGTTATAATAACCTCCTAACCTGTCTCGCTGCCCTGATCCTTATTCAAATCCATTAGTTTCACCTCCTAAGAGCCAGAGTCATTCTTCTCAAATATAAGTCAAATCACATCCCCCTGCTCAAATCCTGCTAGAACCTACCCATATCCCTCAGGGTAAAATCTGGAATCTTTACAGTTGCCTCCAAGGCCATGATGTGGTCCCCACTCCCTCTCAGACCTCATCTTCTACAGCTTCCCACCTTCCCCAATGTACAGTCTACACACTGGTTTACTACACAAGGATGAGAGAGGGCAGGGGTAGGAAAGCCAAATGAGAAGGGAGATCTGTCCAGAGGAAAAGACTTCTTTTACAAATTCACACAAAGGTACTCTTAAAGCTGTTAGCAGCCCTTAAGGCCTTCTTGGAGGTGCATAAACAGATCAAGTATGACTTTGCCTCAGGGCCTTTGCACATGCTATTTCTTCCTTCTCTCAAATATTTTCCTCCCTCTCTTCATTCAGATCTCTGCTTAAATATCACCTTAGAGAAGACTTCTCTGTTCCCTAGTGCCTTTCTTCGCTTTTTTGCCTTCTTATTCTGATCTGTTTTTCTTCATTGCATTTATTTACACCTGGCCCTGTACGTATTTATTTACTTGTGGCATACGTCTCTAGAATCTAAGCTTTATGAAAGCAGCAACATTTTCTTTTTTGTTCACTATTGTTTAGATCCAACAATTAAAATCACATTTGGAACAAAACACTCAAATTTTTTTGATAAATGAAATTATTTATATTCTTGTCTATTGAGTGTCAAATCTTGAGTGCTAAATACAAGGGATATAAGTGATAACCAACCTGACCCTGTCATTGCCCTAAGAGCTAAGAGTCTTATAAATAGAGCTTTAAGATAATAAAATCATTTTCTGTGCCACAGGATGTGAGCTGGTTTGATGACCCTAAAAATACTACTGGAGCATTAACAACCAGGCTTGCCAATGATGCTGCTCAAGTTAAAGGGGTATGTGCCTCCTTTGTGCTGGTGTTTGTCTTAATTGGCTATTTTGGATCTCAGCAGGAAATTAATTTTCTCATTACAGGTGTTCTCATAATCATTAAAATGTTAAATATTTAACACAGTACATATGCCTTATAGCAAAAATGTTAACTGCTTAAACATTATATATTGTATAGTGTATACATAACTTACAAGCTTTCTTTTGTTATTTACTACTTAGTCATGCTATTAACAAGATACACATGGAAGGATAATTATTTAGAAAAGGAAGTATTTATCAGCATATCACGTAGGACCAGTCTGTTGTGATCAGTTAAACAAGAGAAAATTATAGGGGTGCCTGGGTGGCTCAGTTGGTTAAGTGGCCAGCTTCATCTCAGGTCATGATCTCACAGTTTGTGATTTCGAGCCCTATGTTGTTGGGCTCTGTGCTGACAGCTCAGAGCCTAGAGCCTGCTTCAGATTCTGTGACTCTGTTTCTTTCTGCCCCTTCCCCACTCAGGCTCTGTCTCTGTCTCTCTCTCAAAAAATAAACATTGAAAAATAATCAAAAAAACAAGAGGGGAAGGGAAGGGGAAAAAATAGTTACAAACAGAGGGAGGGAGGCAAACCATAGGAGACTCTTAAATATTAAGAGAACAAACTGAAGGTTGATGGGAGGTGGGGGAGAGAGGAAAGTGGGTGATGGGCATTGAGGAGGGCACTTGTTGGGATGAGCACTGGTTGTTGTATGGAAGCCAGTTTGACAATAAATTATATTTTTAAAAATGAGAAAATTGTAATTGCTGCTGAAAAAAATAATGTGTGTAGTTTCTGTATGAACATTTAGGAGCATTGCAGTTTAGAGGAGAGGGAAGAAAAATCTAAAAGCAGGTTGAAAGAAATGAGAAGCACATTAAAAAATTAAAGCAGTGGAACAACTGTATCAGGCTACAAAGCTTAAATTTTACCACCACATGAATCTCTTTGATTGATCTAACTAGAAACTGTTGAACCAGGAGGTTTTGATTTGTGGATGAAATGACAATTTCTTCTTCTACAACCACAACTACAACTGTTGATAGCAAAACTCCACAAGATAATGTAGAATTCAAAAAAACATGTGATCTCTCCTGTGTCTCTCCCTCACTTGAACCTTATTAATCTTTATCTTTAAACCTTTCTATAAAGTAGCTCTATTTTAAAGTTTCTTCTATCTAGTAAATGGACCTGTAAAAATAAATTGGGTTTCGAATGTGGAAGCACACACAGTTGTAAAATTACAGTATAAATCTTGGCGATTGTTTTAATACAGATTTCTTTGCTTGAGGCAAACAAATCAACAAAAACTGAGGTTTAGATCAAGTTGTAGAGAACCTAACTGAGCCGAATGTGCCCTGCTTGAAATAACTTTGAACTTCCTAAAACAGACAACTCTGGCTCTATGGCATCTACACGGTATGTCACATTGTCGTTAAGTGCTGTGGAAAGAAAACAGCAGCAGGATATATGGGTATGGGGATTCTGGTTGTCCGGTAAGGAAGGCCTCAAAGATCTGGTGATAGATGCAGGAGCCCTGAATGAGGGAAAGGTAGTAGCCCTGTAGATATGTAGGGAAAAGTATTTTAAACAGAAGGATCAGCAAGTGCTAAGGTCCTGAGGCTAGAGCATTTCCATAACTGTTCCCAAAACAATAAAGAGGATAGTATGGCGGAGCAAAGTGAGTGAAAGGAAGAGTCCTAAGAATTGAAATCAGTATTATATCTGGAAATAAATGGGAAACCATTGTAGGCTTTTGAACACAGGAATGATGGGATCTGAAATCTTTAAAGGCTGCTGTATAATAGGCTGAAGGGGGCAAGGGTTGAAGCAGGGACTCTATTGCCATAATCAGGGGAAAGATGATAGTGTTTTAGACTAGGGTGGTCATAGTTAGGTGACACAAAGTAATCAGATTCTGGACATAGTTTGAAGGTACAGCCAACAGAATTTGTTGGTTACCTATGGGGAATAAGAAAACAGCAATCTAGAATGTCTGCACAATTTTTGACCTGCTTTACTTAAAAGCTAAAGTTGCTTTTTAATGAAACTGGGAGCCTATTGAGCAGAATTGAGGGAGAGTTAGAGTTCTTTTTGGAACATGATAAATTTGAGATGCCCACATTAGACGCCCAAGTGGAGATGTCATGAAGGCAGGTAGACATGCAAGTCTGGAGTTGAGCACAGAAGTCTGGTCTGGAAATAGGTATCTGGAGATTTTTCGGTGCATTGGTGGCTTATAAACCAATGAGACTGGATGAGATAGCCAAGGAACTTTGTACAGATAGAGATCCTTTACATCAGGGCTATGAGGATGGACCTGCAAAGCAGAGTGTGAAGGAATGGCCAGAGAGAGAGGAGAGCAGGGTCCTGGAAACAACACACAGGGAGTGTTTCAGGAAGGAGCATTACAGGATGTTAATATCCTGTAAACTTACCACTTACTACTGGTGAGTTTGTAAGGTGACCAAATGTTTCACCTCCATGCATCAGCCACACAGAGGGTGCTTTTGTTTCTCACAAGAACTGTTTCTAGGGGGTGGTGGGAACAACGTCTGTTGGGGAGTGGATTCAAGAGAAAGGAGAAAAGAGGACTAACACAAATGGACAAATTGTGAATGGACTTTCTGGTAAATGGAGGAGAGAAATGGATGGTAGATAGAGGACAGATAGCATCGGTCTCTATTTTTTAATTTACATTGGCATGACAGTCCATCACTGAGCCTGGGATAAATTTATTTTGCTCTCTCCCATCTTGCATGATCAGTCTGGACAAACTGTGTCCTGAAATTTTGAAACCCTATTTTCCCTAGTTAAACCTTGCTGCCATACTTTAGTATGCCTTTCACAGAGACCTTGTTGTATGTGCTCGCATAGGCACACACATCCCATATCCCTTTTGGTGTGAAGGCTACATCCTAGAGGAAACACGGACTCAGTTGTGGCAGAACCCTGAGTGGGTGCAGTCTGGGCATTGTGGGCTGGTAGTCCTTCCACCCTCCTCTGAAATGCTTCTGGGGCTTATGGTCTGTTTTAAGGCTGTGGTCCCTTCCTATATCTGTAAAATTTGTGGTCAGCCCTGTCCCTTGCTGTGATGTCCTCAGCCACATGCAACAAGTCCATTAGTCCCTGATGGCCTGCTGGTGTTGACTGTCTGCTTTTCACTTGTTTCTTCAAACTCACACTCCCATGGCCCCATGAGCACGGGTGCCTTCACAGCCTGTGTGAGCTACTGAGTTGGAACTGTTGTCCAGAACTTAAAATAGGGGCTAATAAAGAAGGACCAGGGGAGAAGAAGCAAGTAGGTATGTGAGTGCCATCAGAACTAGAAAAGTCCGAAATAGCTATAACCACAAATTGGCCAAGACGGGACAATTGTATCCACCTGATGCTACCAGCTGACCAGTTTCTTTCTGATGGGGGATATGTGTGTAGGTGTGTAAATACGTACACAGATACATGTGTAATACATACATATACACATGTGTACATATACACATTCATGTATACATATATATGTCACATATACACACCCATCTGTGTGTATATCTGTCTATTCCACAGTGGGAAGTAGTGAAATTAGTTTTTTATATCTAAAAACACCTGACGTAATCAGTGCTGGCAAAAATCATTCCACCCAAGGCAGAACTAACCCCCAGTTTGTGTGTATGTAGGTAGTTAGTGATAATGGTGACCTAGGCTAAATTTTTTTCACATTTAACTTTACCACCGGTGAAACGTTTTCTCAGATGTATTTTTGAATAAGTAGCTTAATTCTGCTAAACATAAATCAGGAAGAAAATAGATCTCAATATTTTGCCTATGAAATGGTGAGCTTTTAAATTTTATTTTGGTATTAGGACTAGAATTCTGCAGGGGAAGAAGCAAGTGAGAGCCACGCAGAGATCAAAAGCCACCACGTATTTAAAAAAAACTTTTCCCCAGGAGAAGGTGGTTGAGGGAAAGATGAAGTTATAAATGTTTTTAATTTCAGAAGGTGGTTCAGGAAATAGGCTGTTTTTCCCCCAGTAAGCACGAATGTTTTAAATTAGATTTCAAGCAATACGGTCATGTGTGGAGGAGGAAATAAATAGCAGAACAGGGAGTGACAAGGAAGGGTGGGAAGAAAAATGAGTAGAAGAGGAAGTGAGATATAAATATGTGTACATACAGTGGGATGGAGAGGTTATGAGAGGTGATAGTGGGTTTCAGGAGTGAGCCTGTTTTTATCGGACCCTGTTTCACACTTGGGCTGTGGTTTTTGGAGTGTTACCTTCACTTGGCTCTGCTTTTGAAATGAAAATTACCAGGCTGTGCTCTCTCATCCACTGTGATCCTTAGAATTCTAGACTCCTACTCTATATGAGGAAAATTTTGGAACCGTGAGCATTAGTCTTTAGAATACAGAACGGTAACTGGTGCCATGGCCCCCATGTGCTATATCAGGTTAAGACAAGGAGCTAAATCTCCCCAGACCTCATCAGCTTTAGGTTCTCAATCTTTTCGCTCACGTTTCATGTACATTAAGCGAGAATTTGTCATCTTTGACCCATTTTACTTATTTTCATGGCCTTGACTGCCATCCAAAGCTGAACAATCATAGGTCTGAAAGGTTAATGTGCTTCAGTCAGTCACCTGCCTTGAACTCGGGGAATGTTCTGAGCACTTCTCTCAGTTGGTTGCTGTGGGAAATGAATTCTGAGGAGGACTTGTAGATTCTAAGAACAGGGGCACTCTACATCCTCCCAGTGCCACAGACTGTCTCCAGGTTATAACCTTTGACTTTCAGGTTGAAAGTTTGCAAATACAGAGAGCTGGCTTTGAAATCCACTTCATTCTTTGACTTCAGCCAGATTTGGTTAAGCATCCCTTGAATACAAACTCAGTGACTGCATCAAATAAAAAGAAATGCCCCGTCATTTATGTTGTCTGATGCAATTCCTGGTACAGAATTTCATGTACAGAGGCTCCTGCTAGTTGTTGTGCCCTTTCCCCCTAATCACCGGTCTAGTGTTTATATCACATAAACACTACTGAATGATACCAGAGAGTTGATGCTGGGATGATGGGAAAGGGGGTGTGGAGGATTCTGTTCTAAAATTTAGAGCTAAGAGAAGTGTTGGTTATTAATCAGTGTGTTCGCTCATTTTGAGAGTTGGGAGAAATTTGTCCAAAGTCACAGAGGAGGTAGTGACCATTCTAGACTCTACTCCATCATAATCTTTAGCTAAGTCTGACCCCACTCAGGCAGAGGGAACTTTAAGAGTGGAAAAAACATGGGCCATTTCCAGATCTGGGTGCCAGAGCAGGAATTTGGAATGGCTTGAGGGCTCAGGTGTTTCCAGGGTAGAGGAGAGAAGTACAGTATAGAGTAGTAAATTGACTGTATGGTTTGACTTCTGGCTTTAGAACTGGAAGTCACTGCGTGCTACTGAAAGTCTTGCTTCAAGCCCCCTCTGGCATTCAAACTAAAGGCTCTGATGCCTGCCTAAAATCCTAAATTAACTTCTGTAATTTTCAGCTCTGTGTCATTGTTCCAAATCAAATGCATGTTAAATTAAACACAATAAGCATCTCAAATAGGCCACAATATATTTGGATATCCTTAATGACAAATATTAGGCTTAACTTATGAGTAGCTATGCATCTAATGTTGGAAATTTCCAACTGTCAGGCTATTTTATCTTGCTCATTTGCAGAGCTTTAGTGACCATGGTTTCATTGATTACTGAAAATTTTCTTGGTATCAAAAATCAGAAGAGATACAAATATGTAATTTAACTCTGAATTATTGATCTTCTACTTTCAGTATTTGCTCTGAAGTCATGGAAATCTTCATTTTAGAAACCAAGTGAACTTACAAGTAAATCTTTAGTTTTTATTTCATAACTGAGAAGATAATTAATAGAACTTCATGAAGCTGAATTGTCATAATCCTCAAGAAAGTATAAGCATGGATCTGAAAGAGAATATGAAAGCATTTCTCTAATTTTTGTGTGTTTGTTTTATAGGCTATAGGTTCCAGGCTTGCTATCATTACCCAGAATATAGCAAATCTTGGGACAGGCATTATTATATCCTTAATCTATGGCTGGCAATTGACACTCTTACTCTTAGCAATTGTACCCATCATCGCAATAGCAGGAGTTGTTGAAATGAAAATGTTGTCTGGACAAGCACTGAAAGATAAGAAAGAACTAGAAGGTGCTGGGAAGGTGAGTCTAAATACAACTACCAATCTAATAGAGTAAAATATTCTAATCAGTACCCTTCTGTTACTCACTGCTACTACTGTGCTTGGAGAATGTTTTTATAACCATTCCTCACAGCGATCTTATTTGACACTGAATCAGCAGATTGGAAGCTGAAGAGAAGGAGCAAAACCAATTCTTAGGCTCACAGACTGACGACTAACTTTATTAAGCTTTTCTAAGTCAAACCATCACCTTCACACTCTTCCTCTACTCCCTCCCTTCCTCTCTCTTTCTTTCCCTCAAGTCAGCTGAAATCCATTCCTTTATTGAGGAAAGTAGCCTCATTTAATTACATATGATGGGGAAGATTAAAATAGTAAAAGGTCCTACAGGTATTTATTTTGTCAGGCTTAAATTATTAGCGTTCTTTCCTTTTTATCATGCTTCCTGTTAGCATCTTTTTCTGTTTACCTTTACCCTGCTCCTCCTGCTGCTGCTGCTACTGTTACTCCTTTCTCCCTCTACTCCTCCTCTTCCTCCTGCTTTTCCTCTTTTCTTCTCTCTCTCTTCCTCCATGCTTGTCTATTTGTTGTTGTTGTTGTTGTTGTTGTTGTTGTTTAAACAAATGCTTATATGGCATTTACTGTGTTTCCCTGGCAAATGCTTTCTTCCTCATTGTGATCCTATGAGGTAGGTTCTATTATTAGCTCCTCTTGCAGGTGAGGCTGAGACACAGGTGGGAAATCATCCCAATGCCTTAGAGCTGATAAGCCTCAGAGCCAGGATTCAAAGTTGTGCCTCTGTTAAGAAACAGAGATGAGGGGCACCTGGGTGGCTCACTCAGCTAAGCATCCGACTTTGGCTCAGGTCATGATCTCACGATTCGTGGGTGCGAGCCTGCATCAGGTCTGTGCTAACGTCTTAGAGCCTGGAGCCTGCTTTCAGATTCGGTGTCTCCCTCTGTCTCTGCCCCTCCCCTGCTCACACTCTGTCTCTGTCTCAAAAAATAAACATTAAAAAAGAAAGAAACAGGAATAAATCTGATATCACACAGTTTGTATATTGCAGAAATATAAATGGCCGGAGCACGGATTGGGTAGGGATACATTTATTAGTGGACCTTCCGAGGTTCCCAAGAGTTGGGGCAGGGACCGAGGAAGGTCAAGTGGCTCTGACTCTCTAGGCCTGTGTGTCTGAAGTACTCTGTTTCCAGGCCAGGCACCTCACCAGAGAATAAAGAATGACAAAGAGGGTACTTCTTCATGAAGGTTGATCATCACTGCTGACACTTTGTCCTCAAACATTGTACCTTATTTCCTTAGCATTCCTTCAGGAAATTCCTTTGGACCACAGCTTTAGTGCTTCCTAACTAGCGTCTGTGAGAAAAAGGTCTCCTCAGGCTATCAGAGGCCCAGTCTTGGGCCTCAGCAGGACCGTGCTGACCCACAGGCATCTGGTTATGGTCTGGCCCATGTAACATTGGCCCCTGTCAGGGAACACTTGCTGTCACCAATCACTTCACTTAGTGCTGTTCTTTCTTGTTTTTTCCACCTAAGGTAGACTTTTCAAATGCGGGGAAGATGGAAAAATCTAGGACAAAATGTATTTTGAAAAAATGTATTACTCTTTAGTAGTATCATCGTTTCCTGAGGTGTTCAAAAAGTCCCACAAAGGAGACTTAGGTTGTTTATAGGAAGGAGGTGATTGAGAAGCTCAATTATAGGGAATTCACTGCACATCACAGACAGATTAGCACCTTTGAGGGGCACATCAGATTTAAGACTCTTTTGGAGTTCTGTCACAGGGGCAAGACGGAAATGGATATGTGTACATGTGGCAGGTTTACTGTGCAAAGGTTAGGGGTGAGATAAATGCTGTATTCAGTGGTGGTTCATGAGACAGGCAGAAGCAGGTGAGAAAAGTGGTGCTGGCAGCACATCTAGTCTATGTAATTTTGAATATCAACTCCCAAAGATCATCATTCTCAGGTTACCATTTAGTATTTATTATATACCGAGCATCATGCGAAGAGTTCTGCGTGCATTTTCCCATTTGATACCCTCAATAACCCTTTGAATTATTCTGGTTAGTTGGTAAAAATCCAGAGTTCAGAGAAGTTAGGTAAGTTGCCCAAATCACACAGCAATAGTCTAACTGATCTCCCTGCTTCCACTCCTTCCTTTCTTGTCCACCCACTTTCTACATTCCTCTCACACAAGCCACACTGATGTCTTACAAACATAAATGAGATCATGCTAACCCCAACTTAAAACCCTCCAATCGCTTCTGATCACAGTTAGAATAAGAGCAACCTTTTACCCTGGTTTATAAAACTCTGCATGACCCAGCTCCCTTGACAACTTCTGTGAATTCATCTTGTACTGCTCTCTCCCATGCTCACCCTCTTCTGGCCTCGGGGCCTTCTTTCATTTCCTAGAACATTCCAAGCTGGCTCCCTGTGATCTTCCAATGTCTGGTTCCTTTATGTTACTCAAGTCTCACCATTATTACCTCTTCAGAGGGGCCTTTCCTGCACTGGAATTAATTCACGACACTTCTCAGTACCTGATGTTTTTTTTATGTTTGTTTTTTTACTATTTCTTTGTTTATTGATTAATGTTCTGTCTTTCCTCCTAAGACATAAGCTCCATGGGGACCAAGACCATGTCTGTTGGTTTGCCCTTAAAGGGACAGAGCAGGCCTAGTGTTCAAGAGCAAGGCCGTGTGGTGTCAGCCTATGCATAACCTCTGTCTGTGTTGTGTGCTCCTTAGATTTCTGTCACATTATTACTGACTAGCGAACATCTTAGTAACATAGATGCTTTTTCCTTTTCAGAAGTAAAATCCATAACCAAACTTCAGTTTATTTGAGGAAAGAAGAGAAGTGTGAGGAGGAGTTTTTTTTCCTCTCTCTAGAAATATGTGTATTATGCTTTCTCCAAAATTATTTAGTGCACACTGGCTTCTGAGGGAAACTCAATGCTATTTACTCTTCTCACATTAGAAGTTCTCTCACCGCTGGGTGCCTGGGTGGCTCAGTCAGTTGAGCATCCCCACTCTTGATTTTGGCTCAGGTCATGATCTCACAGTTGTCCACCCCCTTCATTTTACTGATGAGGAGAATGAGACAGAGATATTTCAAGGTCCCATGGCTGAAATCTCATTTTATATACTGGAATCTTTCATGTTTTCCACAGACCTTTATGCAGACTCCAAAAGGATGTATTTATCCTAATCACATAGACTAATTGGAAGTTACATGCAATTAAAAAATAACCGAATGATAGAAAGTTTGTGGAAAACAAATTGATAATGTGTGCCATGTTCCTTAAAAATTAGTTCCCTTTGGCCTTGTAATTTCACTCTAAGAACCTCTCCCAAGAAAGTAACTTAATATGGAAAAATGTTTATGTGTAAGGATGTTTATCACAGAATTTTTTAATAGAGAATGGAAAACCTTGTTCAACAATAAAGGAATGTTTAACTGGCTGGGATATTAAGTGGCCCATTAAACATCCCATTATTAATGTATATGTCATGATCTTGGAAAATGCTCTTGATATTTTTTAACGTAAAAAGTGATGTAAAGCCAAATAGAAAATTTGGTCCCAATTTTGTTAAGTATGTATATGCTTAGGAAAAAAAACAGGTAAGCTAATATATAAAATACACCTATATGTAGCTTTTTTTAAAAAACCTTTATTTTTTCAGTATTTTCCAAATACTCTTTAATTTTCATGAATGGTTATTATAAAGAGAAAATATAAACATCACATTTGAAATTTATGTAAAATAACAATAAACCTAAAACGTGACCGTCATAGAAGAAAGAGCACTACACTAGACATAAAATACTGAGTTCTCAGGTTAACCTTGCCTCTGTAATTTTGGCTTTAGATAAGTGTCTCATCTGTTTAAGCCTTAGCTTCTCTTTCTATAAAAACACTGAATTAGCCAATCTTCCTGCCAGATCTAAAATTTGATTTTATAAATTACTATCCTTTCTCATAGTGAAGAAGATCATAGGTGATAATAAATAAGTAATATGTAACAATAAAATTAATTTTATTAATCTCTTTTATGGAATTCACACTAATTGCAACTTTTTTTTTTTTTTGCCTCTGTGACTGGGGGCTCTCTGTGACAGATTGCTACTGAAGCAATCGAAAACTTCCGAACTGTTGTCTCTTTGACTCGAGAGCAGAAGTTTGAATATATGTATGCACAGAGTTTGCAGGTACCATACAGGTAATAACCATTGAAGAGTGGGAGGGGAGTGTGGGGAGGTTTTTCAATCATCAGATTTGTTTTCAGAAGGATTACTTTGGCCAGAATGTAGGGAACAAGTGGAGAAGCTACTAGAAGGGAACCAAATGGGAACCAAAGGGAACCACTTATAGTTATCCAGGACAGAAATCACAAGACCCTGACCTGTCTGAGATAGAACCTGTAAGAGTAGATAAGTGATGGGAAGCAGAGGGAGAGAGGATAGAGAATGACTCTGATGCCAGGTTGGGGTAATGGCCCTGTTATTTGCTCTCATTGGGAATGAGTTCTCTATGGAACATGAAATTTGAGCTATCTGTGGGACCTGAGGGGTGGTGCTTCTTGAGTATGCCTTTCCTTCCTCTTTTGACACTTCTCTAGTGGAGAATTTCTGTATTAAAGGAAGCTAATGAACTCCTCCAGCGAGGGTTCAAAAATGTAAGCCCAGCCTCTCTGAGTCTCAGTTTCTTGTATGGTAAATGGAGAGAGCTGGACCTTATCGATGAGTTTTCAAAGGTTAAAAAAAATAGTAGAGTTTTTTTCCTGAAAATGTTTTCATTTGAAATCCCAATATATGAAACAGATAGAAATGGAGTTGACCTGGTTGAAGCAGGGCTTGGAGGCCCAGAGGCTGCCCACTCACCAGCCTGCCCTTACCTCCACATCACCCAATTCACATGGCTCAGAAAATCCACCAATGTTAATGCCTTTGTGAAGTCTTCTCTAACTCCTCCAGAGAGTTGTGCTTCTTCCTTTCTTCCCCTAACATGTTATTCATAAGGTTCCTTCACTGAATAATTATAGTCAACTTGACTCCTGGACCCCAAGGGCAAGAACATGACTGATTCTTCTGTATCACCCAGCATGGTTCCTGAAGCTTGTAGGTTTTCGATAAATTTGTGTTGAATGAATATTTACCATAGAGTGCATATATCTTATGTGTCCAAAAGTGGGGGGAAAGGGAAAGAACTTCCATTTATTAACCCCTCTTCATGTTTTCCTTGGCTTATTTTAACTTTACTTCAGTACTTTGAGGTGCAGTTAATACTCCATCAGGAAGTTTCCTGAATGTTCACAAGTGGGAAAATGAGGACCAAACTTAACTTTTTTGGAAATTGAACCCATTTTTGTCTGCCGTACCCCACCGCTGATCTATCAAAGGTTATGTTTTAAGGACTGAGAAATGAAAGTCAAGTGAGTTTCTTAACGTCTCCTTTTCAGAAACTCTTTGAGGAAAGCACACATCTTTGGAATCTCATTTTCCATCACCCAGGCAATGATGTACTTTTCCTATGCTGGTTGTTTCCGGTTTGGTGCCTACTTGGTGGCACATGAGTTCATGGACTTTCAAGATGTTCTCTTGTAAGTATCAGGTTAATATTTACAGTTGAACTCTAGAAATAGAACTGAGGTGAACATGCTTCATGTCTGAGTAGAAAACCTTACTGTGAAGCTTTGTGAAGAGATTTTGGTGATTCAGAAGGTGGCATTTGCCTCTTGAGTCTCTGTGTATGATCCCTGAGGGACCCCATTTTCATTTAGGGAATCAGTGACTTCCCCCCTCCCCAGTGCTGACTCATACCTTTGACCTTCTGAATCTGTAGCTCAATGGGGTCGTGATTCACTGAAGGGGTTCTAGGAGGTTTTGGCATTTGAGAAGAAGCCAAACTCGGAGCCAAGTGTCTAGCTCCTTTTAAAGAACTCTCTGAACAAAGGCAACTAAAGAGCAGGTGTAGAACACTGAGTTCTGCAAGCCCTGGGGGAGTCTAGGATACATTTGCTTTCCTTGATAAAAGAAGAGCAGTTAGAAGGTAAGAGCTAAAGAAATTCAGAAATGACAAAGGAAAGGCTACATTGGGATTTCTGCCCCATTGCTGTGAATGCAGAAAATTCTATCTCAGGAGAAGACAGACCCGAACTTAATTGTACCCCCAAGTACTCAAATATGCAGTTAAGTAATGAAAAAGTAGATATAGTCTTTCTGAGTGTCTAGATTTGGTGGTGGGCGAGATTCTGCCCTTTGATAGCATATCATAAATAGTGGTAATACAGTTTTTCATTTAAACCAGAATCACCTAAGCTTGTCTGATATAAGGCGTTAGTGTAATATTTCCATTCTGTTGAAACATTGGCATGTGTGTGCATTATAGTTTGCTCAGGACGACCCCAACAGAAGATTTAAAATTTCCACTTAATATGTCTGTCTGACAAATGATATACAGAAGCTATTTATGACTTGGACCAAAAGACCAAAACCAAGCATCATTGGCATAGGGTCTTCGATTAGATAACTATTTGATACATTGCTTTACTTCAAGGTAAGGCATTGAATTGGTGAAAGTTGCTGACAGTTGGGAAACTGTCCCTGTTAGATTGGGAAAATCAATCTTCCAAGTAAAGGAAAAGGGAGACTTGTCTGAAGGGCAGTCCATTTTTTAAAAGATCTCCCAGGGGTAAATGATGACAAACCTGAGATTACTCAGCCATTTGTATGATTTATTTAGAGTTCAGAGGAGAGGATATGAAAGGCTCACAGTATTCTTCCAGGAGGGTTCCCAAGTATTCTGTTAGTTCCAGGCCCACTGTTTAAGAAGATATGTTGAAATAGCCGAATTGTGGAAACAGCCCAAGTGTCCTTTGACTGATGATTGGATAAAGAAGAAGTAGTATATGTACACGACAGAATATTACTCAGCCATCAAAAAGAATGAAATCTTTCCATTTGCAATGATGTGGATGGAGCTAGAGAGTATTATGCTAAGCGACAGAAGTCAGTTAGAGAAAGACAAATGCCATATGATTTCATTCATGTGGAATTTAAGAAACAAAACAGATGAACACAGGGGGAGAAATAAATAGAGAAAAACCAAGAAGCAGACTCTTAACTGTAGAGAACACACTGATGGTGACCAGAGGGGACGTGGGCGGGGCGATGGATGAAATAGGTGATGGGTATTAAGGAGGGCACTTGTGGTGAGCACTGGGTGTTATATGTAAGTGATGAATCACTGAATTCTACACCTAAACTAATAGTATAGTGTATGTTAACTACCTGGAATTTAAATAGAAACTTGGAAAGAAAAAAATAAAGGTAAAAAAAAAACCAAAAAACATGTTGAGAAATGTGTCCAGAGGAGGGCAGCTGGAGTGTTGAGAAAGACAGGAGTCATCAAAGAAACACAGGGCCTTTTAAAAAATGTTCCAGTAAGGGCTATATTATGCAAAAGGATGTACATTTTTCTTCCATGTGAAGAAGAACTTCTGAACAACAAACTTAATCAAACTTGCTACTTCCTAAAACAAAGAATGGAGGCCAACTTAGGAGAAGTGCCCAGGAAACAAACATTGAGCACTGGACTCGATATCCTGTGGAGTCTTTCCCAGCTTTAAGCTGCTATGATTTTGATGTCATAGGTTAAGAATATGAGTGCATCCTGAGTGCAGCATGCTACCTGTCTCTATAAGGAACTCACTCTTTGCTGTACAGCTCACACGTTTTCTAAGCATCTGGTGTAATTTCAGCACCAATGCCTGGATCTGTTATTTTTTTAATAGTTGACATACAATGTCACATTAGTTTCAGGTGTGCAACATACTGATTCTACTTCTGTATACTTTATGCTGTGCTCTGCAAGTTCAGCTGCCATCTGTTACCATCCAAGGCTATTATAATATCATTGGCTGGATTCCTTCTGCTGCACCTTTTATTATTGTGACATTCATTCCATAACTAGAAGCCTGTGTCTCCTGCTCCCCTTCACCCATTTTGCTCACCCATTCCCCTCTGGCCACCATCAGTTTGTTCTCTCATTTATAGGTCTGATTCTGCTTTTGTTTGCTTGTTTGTTCATCTGTATTTTTAAATTCCACATGAGTGAAATCATACAGTATTTGTCTTTTTCAATCTGACTTCTTCCACTTAGCATAATGCCTACAAGGTCCATCCACGATGTCACAAATGCCTGTATCCGCTATTGATTGCCACAATCATGCTACATAACAACCAACCACTAACCCTCAGTGCCACACAATAATAAACGTTCATGTTTGCCCACAAGTCTGTGGGTCAGCTGGGCAGTTTTGCTGGTCTAGGATGGACATAGCAGATCGCAAGTAGGCTCGCTTGTGTGTGTAGGGCATGACAAGCTGGTTGGCTGGCGTCCCCACAGCTTTCTTCCATCTGTGCCTTGTCCTCCAGATGCTAGCTGGGCTTGTGGTGGTGGCAGAGAGAGAGAGAGAAAAGCACACAAAGCCCCCTGAGTCATAAGCTTAGAACTGGCAGAAGTCACTTCCACCACATCCTGTTGGCCAAAGCAAGTCACAGGCCAACTCAGATTCAAAGGGTAGGAATACAGATTCCACTTCTTAAATGGAGGAGCTGCAAAGTCCCATTACAAGAAGGTGAGGATACAGAGACAGTTGAAAAAGGGGGCCCTTTTACAATCTGTTAAACTGATACGAACTTATAAGGGGAAGTGTTGACTTATTTTATGTTTTTAATTTGTGTTTTACATTGTTTGAGGCAGTATTCTCTATTGTAGAACTGTCAGTTGTCTAGCATTATAGCCATAACTCCGCTCATGCTTTGTCTTTGTTTTTGCAGGGTATTCTCAGCTATTGTCTTCGGTGCCATGGCAGTGGGGCAGGTCAGTTCATTTGCTCCTGACTATGCCAAAGCCAAAGTATCAGCTGCCCACGTCATCATGATCATTGAAAAAATCCCTCTGATCGACAGCTATAGCACAGAAGGCTTAATGCCCGTGAGTTTGAAGTTTTGATGATATGTTTTCATTCCTAACTAATGAGTGAAAGTACTCTAAGAGGAAATTTAATAAAATCTGTGGGGGTTTTTTATTCGCAGGTAATAAAATGGAACTTTCTAGATCATGAGGTCATTTTAATAAATGCTAATAATGTATGTTAACATTCAGTACTTTTGTAAAACAAGGCTGCAGGGAGATGGAAATACCACCCAATTTATGAGCAGATTCTGTTAATCGGATTTTATTATATGTAGGTTAGGTACTCTATTCTTGGAGAACAGATTTGAGTTATCACATTTGTATTGTATTAACAATACATGCTGTACAAACACTGACTCTCTTAGATTTTACTTATTACATTCTGGCAGTTACAAATGCAGCCTAATTGTAATACAAGTTTGCCATCTTCTGACACCTGGTGATAGAGGGGGGTTGCTATACAATGCGTTTTCAGGATTGCAATAATCATCTCTATTGTTACTGTTCTGATTTTAGAACACGTTGGAAGGAAATGTGACATTTAATGAAGTCATGTTCAACTATCCCACTCGACCAGATATCCCAGTGCTTCAAGGGCTGAGCCTGGAGGTGAAAAAGGGCCAGACGCTGGCCCTGGTGGGCAGCAGTGGCTGCGGGAAGAGCACGGTGGTCCAGCTCCTTGAGCGGTTCTACGACCCAATGGCCGGAACAGTGGTGAGCACACCTTTTTATTCATCTCATTTTAAGTGTTTAATCATTGGAATGCCTGGATATGTTTAATTCCTGACTATGAGCTCCAGTTTTTCCAGTCTTTAAACAACAGCCTCACTTAAAGTCTGACATCCTAGATACCATCTCCAAGCTGTGTCTGCTGCCCCAGCCTCTGTCTCAAATTGCCCCTCTACCCTCCTTTGTGAGCAGCCTTTTTATCATCCATCTCCCTTCCTTCCTTCGGTTACATTTCTGTTTTCATGAGAGGATCCAGCAAAAATTTAAGTAGCCAGAAAGATACAGGAGTGGGAGGGATGCTAAGAGAGACAAGTAAGGTGGGTGCCAGGGATAGGGAATGTTTTGAGAAGTTGAAGGTAGTCAACAATGACAGATGCTGTGGACAGGTAGAGTAAGATGAAGACTGAAATGACAGGATGTGATTTGGCAATTTAATGGGCTACTTACGAGATTTTAAAGTATTCTTAGTGAGGTATTGGTGGGGAAACAGTTTAGCATGGCTGAGGGATGGCTGGAAAGGGAAGTGGAGACTGAATGCAGATCGTCTAGAAGATTAAAGGTGAAAGAAAGGCAGTAAGAGCAGTAGCGTGAGGGGGGAAGCAGAGGCCAGGGAAGAGGTGTAGCAGGGGGAAATCTTAAGCATTTTTATGGCTGAGGATGAGATACAATCATTGAGAGAGGGTATTGAAATAGCTTCTAAAAAGTGGAATCAATGAATTTGGGAAGCAGATAAAGAATATAGAAGGATTCCTTTTTCTTCCCTGAACTAAAAGAACAAATGAAGGGTCAGATTTGTTCATTCAGCATTCAGTAAACATTTACTCAGTGCCTGTCAGGGACTATCTTGGGTACTGGGGAGGAGATAGAAGTCGTGAAGGGAGCAGTGTGACTACAGTGCAGAACAGGAAAAGAATCAGACTAGGAAGGAATAGAGTTTATAGCAAGAAGTTTTAGTTAGTTACTAGTCATACTCACAGGTGATAATAAAAATATTTAACAACTGGAAAGGCATGGGCGCTGACGAAACAGAATGGACACCTGTTCCATACAGTCAAACTGATGCCCCAGCTCCATATGGGCCACACTTGGATTAATGAGTGAGGTAGAAATGAAACTTTTAACCTATAGTCATAAATATTTTTATTTATGACTTACTCATAAATATTTTTATTGTATTCTACTCAGTCTGTTTTTTAACAGCGACATAAGCTTTATCCTCTATTTTACTTTCTTGTTGTATATTTTCTGTGAATTCTGACTTTATGCTTCAGTTTTGTGGTTGAAATTTGAACAAAGGGCTCTAAAGGAAGAGAGAAATGAAGCAATTAGGAGGAAATGTTAGCTCTCAGGAAAGATTATGGTCTTTAACAGATGTTGAGTAAGCAGTATATTAAATGTTGAGCTCTAATAAATTACAGGTGATAATGTCTGTACTCAAAGAATTTCACTGAAGAGGTGAGGCATATACTTCCATGAGTTATATAAAAGAAGATAGACCTAGAGCATATTTTTTTAAACATTGCCATCAATTTTTTAATATAATTTATTGTTGAATTGGTTTCCATATAACACCCAGTGCTCATCCCAACAAGTGCCCTCCTCCCTGCCCATCACCCACTTTCTCCTCTCCCCCACCCTCCATCAATCCTCAGTTTGTTCTCTGTATTTAAGAGTCTCTTGTGGTTTGCCTCCCTCCCTCCCTCTCTGTTGGTAACTCCTTTTTTTTCCCTTCCTCTCCCCCATGGGTTTCTGTTAAGTTTCTCAGGATCCACCTAAGGGTGAACACATATGGTATCTGTCTTTCTCTGCCTGACTTATTTCACTTAGCATAATACCCTCCATTTCCATTCACGTTGCTGCAAATGGCCAGATTTCATTCTTTCTCATTGCCAAGTAGTATTCCATTGTATATATAAACCACATCTTCTTTATCCATTCATCAATTGATGGACGTTTGGGCTCTTTCCATACTTTGGCTATTGTTGAAAGTCCTGCTATAAACATTGGGGTACAAGTGCCCCTATGCATCAGCACTCCTGTATCCCTTGGGTAAATTCCTAGCAGTGCTATTGCTGGGTCATAGGGTAGATCTATTTTTAATTTTTTGAGGTACTTCCACACTGTTTCCCAGAGCAGCTGCACCAGTTTGCATTCCCACCAACAGTGCAAGAGGGTTCCCATTTCTCCACATCCTCGCCAGCATCTATAGTCTCCCAATTTGTTCATTTTAGCTACTCTGACCGGCATGAGGTGGTACCTCAATGTGGCTTTGATTTGTATTTCCCTGATGGTGAGTGATGTTGAGCATTGTTTCATGTGTCTGTTGGCCATCTGCGTGTCATCTTTGGAAGTGTCTGTTCATGTTTTCTGCCCATTTCTTCACTGGTGTGGAGTTTGGTGAGTTCTTTATAGATTTTGGATACTAGCCCCTTATCTGATATGTCATTTGCAAATATCTTCTTCCATACCATCGGTTGCCTTTTAGGTTTGTTGATTGTTTTCTTTGCAGTGTAGAAGCTTTTTGTCTTGATGAGGTCCCAGTAGTTCATTTTTGCTTTTAATTCCCTTGCCTTAGGAGATCTGTCGAGTAAGAAATTGCTGCGGCTGAGGTGAAAGAGGTTGTTGCCTGCTTTCTCCTCTAGGGCTTTAATGGTTTCCTGTCTCACATTCAGGTCTTTCATCCATTTTGAGTTTATTTTTGTGTATGGTGTAAGAAAGTGATCTAGTTTCATTCTTCTGCATGTCGCCATCCAGTTCTCCCAGCACCATTTGTTAAAGAGACTGTCTTTTTTCCATTAGATACTCTTTCCTGCTTTGTCAAAGATCAGTTGGTCATACATTTGTGGGTCCAATTCTGGGTTCTGTATTCTATTCCATTGGTCTATTTGTCTGTTTTTGTGCCAATACCATGCTGTCTTGATGATTACAGCTTTGTAGTAGAGGCTGAAGTCTGGGATTGTGATGCCTCCTGCTTTGGCCTTCTTCAAAATTACTTTGGCTATTCGGGGTCTTTTATGGCTCCATACAAATTTTTGGATTGCTTGTTCTAGCTTTGAGAAGAATGCTGGTGCAGTTTTGATTGGGATTACGTTGAATGTGTAGATTGCCTTGGGTAGTATTGACATTTTAACAATATTTATTCTTCCAATCCATGAGCATGGAATGTTTTTCCATTTCTTTGTGTCTTCTTTAGCTTCCTTCATAAGCTCTTTCTATAGTTTTCAGCATACATATCTTTTACATCTTTGGTTAGGTTTATTCCTAGGTGTTTTATGGTTCCTGGTGAGATTGTAATTGGGATCAGTTTCTTTATTTCTCTTTCTGTTGCTTCATTATTGGTGTATAAAAATGCAACTGATTTCTGTACATTGATTTTGTACCCTGCAACTTTGCTGAGTTCATGTATCTGTTCTAGCAGGCTTTTGGTGGAGTCTGTCAGGTTTGCCATGTAGAGTATCACGTTGTCTGCGAAAAGTGAAACTTTGACTTCATCTTTGCCAATTTGGATGCCTTTTATTTCATTTTGTTGTCTGATTGCTGATGCTAGGACTTCCAACACTGTGTTAAACAACAGTGGTAAGAGTGGACATCCTGTCGTGTTCCTGATCTCAGGGGGAAAGCTCTCAGTTTTTCCCCATTGAGGATGATATTAGCGTTGGGTCTTTCATATATGGCTTTTATGATCTCAAGGTATGATCCTTCTACCCCTAGTTTCTTAAGAGTTTTTGTGAAGAGAGGATGCTGTATTTTGTCACGTTCTTTTTCTGCATCTATTGACAAGATCCTAAGGTTCTTACCGTTTCTTTTATTAATGTGATGTATCACATTGATTGATTTGCAAATATTGAACCAGCCTTGCAGGCCAGGAATGAATCCCACTTGATCATGGTGAATAATTCTTTTTATATGCTGTTGAACTCGATTTGCTAGTATCTTCTTGAGAATTTTTGCATCCATACTCACCAGGGATATTGGCCTGTAGTTTTCTTTTTTTGCTGGGTCTCTGTCTGGTTTGGGAATCAAAGTAATGCTGGCTTCATAGAATGAGTCCAGAAGTTTTCCTTCCATCTCTATTTTCTGGAAGAACTTGATAAGGATAGGTATTAACTCTGCTTTAAATGTCTGGTAGAATGCCCCAGGGAAGCCATCTGGTCCACGACTCTTATTTGTTGGGAGATTTTTGATAACCAGTTCAATTTCTTTGCTGGTTATGGGTCTGTTCCAGTTTTCTATCTCTTCCTGTTTGAGTTTTGCTAGTGTGTGGGTGTTTAGGAATTTGTCCCTTTCTTCCAGATTGTCCAGTTTGTTGGCATATAGTTTTTCATAGTATTCCCTGATAATTGCTTATACTTCTGAGGGTTGGTTGTAATAAGTCCATTTTCATTCATGATTTTATCTATTTGGGTCCTCTCTCTTTTCTTTTTGAGAAGCCTGGCTAGAGTTTTATGAATTTTGTTTATTTCTTCAAAAAACTGACTCTTGGTTTCATTGATCTGTTCTATGGTTTGGTTTTTTGTTGTTGTTGTTTGTTTTGTTTTTGTTTATTCTATATTGTTTATTTCTGCTCTGATCTTTCTTATTTCTCATCTTCTGCTGAGCTTGGGGTGTCTTTGCTGTTCTGCTTCTAGTTCCTTTAGGTGTGCTATTAGATTCTGTATTTGGGATTTTTCTTATTTCTTGAGATAGGACTGGATTGCAATGTATTTTCCTCTTAGGACTGCCTTTGGCACATCCCAAAGGTTTTGGATTGTTGTGTTTTCTTTTTTCATTTGTTTCCATATATTTTTAAATTTCTTCTCTAATTACCTGACTGACCAATTCATTCTTTAGTAGGATGTTCTTTACCCTTCATGATTTTGGAGGTTTTCCAGACTTTTTCCTGTGGTTTATCTCAAGTTTCATAGCATTGTGATCTGAAAGTGTGCATGGTATGGTCTCAATTCTTTTATATTTATTGAGGGCTATTTATGACCCAGTATGTGATCTGTCTTGGAGAATGTTCCATGTGCACTCGAGAAGAAAGTATATTCTGCTGCTTTAGGATGTAGAGTTCTAAATATATCTGTCAAGTCCATCTGGTCCAGTGTATCATTCGGGGCCCTTGTTTCTTTACTGATTTTCTGTCTAGATGATCTGTCCATTGATGTAAGTGCAATATTAAAGTCCCTTGCAATTACCACTTTGTTACCAATAAGATTGGCCATGTTTGTGATTGTTTTCTATATTTGGGTGCTTCTGAATTCGGAGCATAGACATTTATAATTGTTAGGCCTCCCTGATGGATAGATGTTGTAATTATCATATAATGCCCTTCTTCATCTCTTGTTACAGCCTTTGAAGTCTAGTTTGTCTGATATAAGTATGGCTACTCCAGCTTTCTTTTGACTTGCAGTAGCATGATAGTTCTCCATCCCCACACTTTCAGTCCTCAGGTCTAAAATGGGTTTCTTGTAGACAGCAAATAGATAGGCCTTGTCTTTTTAACCATTCTGATATCCCTGTGTCTTTTGATTGGAGCATTTAGTCCCTTTACATTCACTGTTTTTATTGAAAGATAAGGGTTTAGAGTCATTGGGTTATCTGTAGGTTTCATAGTTGTAGTGATGATGTTTCTGGTACTTTGTGGTCCTTGCAACATTCCACTCACAGGGTCCCCCTTAGGACCTCTTGTAGGGCTGGTTTAGTGGTGATGAATTCCTTCAGTTTTCGTTTGTTTGGGAAAACCTTCTCTCTCCTTCTATTCTGAATGACAGGCTTGCTGGATAAAGGATTCTTGGCTGCATATTTTTCCTGTTCATCACATTGAAGATTTCCTGCCATTCCTTTCTGGCCTGCCAAGTTTCATTAGATAGGTCTGTCACTAGTCTTATGCGTCTACCTTTGTATGTTAAGACCAATTATCTCTAGCTGTTTTCAGAATTCTCTCTTTATCCTTTTATTTTGCCAGTTTCACCATATGTCAGGCAGAAGATTGATTCAAGTTAGTCTGAAGGGAGTTCTTTGTGCCTCTTGGATTTCACTGTTTGTTCCCTTCCCCAGATTGGGGAAGTTCTCAGCTATGATTTGTTCAAGTATGCCTTCAGCCCCTTTCTCTCTCTCTCTTTTTCTTCTGGAATTCCTATGATACTGATATTGTTCCACTTGATTGAATCACTTAGTTCTTTAATTCTCTCCTCGTGATCCTGGATTATTTTATCTCTCTTTTTCTGAGCTTCCTCTTTTCCATAATTTTATCTTCTAATTCACCTATTCTCCCCTCTCCCTCTTCAATCCATGCTGTGGCCATCTCCATTTTATTTTGCACCTAATTTATAGCATTTTTAATTCATCATGACTATTTTTTAGTTCCTTGATCTCTGCAGCAATAAATTCTCTGCTGTCTTCTATGCTTTTTTGAAGCCCAGTGATTAGTCTTATGACTATTATTCTAAATTCTTGTTCAGTTACATTGTTTATATCTGTTTTGATCAATTCTTTAGCTGTCCCTTCTTCCTGGAATTTCTTTTGAGGAGAATTCGTCTGTTTCATCATTTTGGCTAGTTTTCTGTCCCTTATGAGTTTTAAAAGCTTGTTATGTGCTCTGCACCTGTGAGCACTGCTATATTAAAGGGGGTCATACACTGTCCAGGGCCTGGCCCTTCAGGAGGTGTTTTTTGGGGAGTGTTACTTGTTCTCTGTTGTTGTGACTTTGGTAATTTTATTTCCCTACTTGTAATGATCTTTTGGACCCTCCACCAGGTGTGCTTTGATTTGTTCCTTGAAGTAGCCCTAGAAAGGAAAACAAACAGACAAACAGGAAACAAAAACACACAAACATGAGACAAATAAAACAAACAAACAAACAATGCAAAAGCGAAAAACCAGAAACACCAGCTATAAGTAAAGAACAGGGTAGAGCTGATGGAAGAGCATATACAAAGAGAGAAATGACTGGGGTTGGTGGGGGGGGGGGGAGGGAGAAAACAATAAACATTGACCAGGCAGAGAGACTAAACAGCTTAATCCAGAGAGAGAGAAAGGAAAATAAAGAAGGAGGAGGGAAAAAGAAAGGAAGATAAAGTTACCCAGACAGAGAAACTATACGGCTTGATTATTCCAGAGAGAGAGAACAGAAAGTAAAGAAGGAGGTGTAGAACATGTATCAGGGGAATGGATTAAGTATGTCTGCTTAAACAAACCAACAACTGGAATATCCAGCCTAGAGGAGGGAAGAAATAAGAAGGAGAAAAGGAAGGAAGAATATACTGAGTCACAAGAATTGTCCTAGAATTAATCCAGGCAATTCAGCAGTGCTGGTCTGGAGGAGGGGGCCATCTGGTTCCTCAGTGTCTATCCCACTCCAGTAGACACACAGTTACCTGGGATGGAGGGACATGGTTTGGTGTAGGCAGGTCCGCCTCCACTGTGGGCCCTGAGGACTGATCCCTGAGGCCCTGCCTTGGTGGTGGTGGGGAGAAAAATGGCAACCCCCCCCCAGTCTCTTCTTCACACACCTAGTGTCCCAAATCACTCTGTTGGAGTCGTCCTCACTGTGCTGCTGGTGCAGATGGGGCAGTCTGTCTCGCTCCATCGACTCCCATGCCCCGGCACTTGGCTGGGATTTAAACTTGTGCTCTGTGCGCCTTGGCACTGGGGAAGCGCTTCTCTATGCTGATATGTGGTCCCAGCTGGTTTTGTCCCGTGCAGCAGCACTTCAGGGAGGTGACCACTTTCTCCTATTGTGGACTGTGCCCCTAATCTACCACTGAACCCGGGGGTGGCTCCCCTTTTCCCCAAGTGCACGAATAGGGCAGCCAGCCCCAATCTGGAGAAAGCCCTGCAGTTAGAGATGGGATCCCTCTCCGTCCCTGTCAGAGGTTTTTCTCTCGTTCACATACAGTCCTATGCTTCCCGAGACACTCTTTCTTTTCCCTTTGTCTCTCTGCAGAAGGGGATCCTTCTCCTCCATGCCTACACGGCCCGTTTTATGTCCTGCCGTTCACAGTCACCCACCTATGGACCGTCTGGTTGTCCTGATGTCTCCCTGTTAGACTCAGTCTCTTTTCTTCCAGACTTTTGGGGTTCAGAGTCCTTTGGCTTCAACCCTTCTTTGTTTGAGAGACGCAGGAAGTATGGATCTCCCTACTTCTCTACCATATTGGCCCCTCCACCTAGAGCTGTTTCTTAAGAGATAAACAGAGCCATTGAATGAGGCTGAGGGGGTGAGCAGTCAAGATGTCATTTGATGCAAGAGATAATGTGAGCTACATTGATAGGTGATTTCCTCTAATGTCCATATATCCATATAGCCTATTTGGGCCGTAGTAGCAGATTTAATGAAAGATCTGATCCTTAAACTTTCAAATTATAACCCATTTAGGAAGAACAAAAATGTCATGGCCTCTCTACTGTAAAAGTTGTTGCTGCTAAAGAGAGCCTATACCTTACAGATTTTGCACAGTGCATCTCACTGGCATAACCTCCATTACTTCCAGAGCCAAAAGGGAGTCTCAGAAATAGTTTTTGGCCTTCTGGCCCTTCCTATCTAGAAAGGTAGTACAGAGGAATATGGAAATGAATGCTGAGGGCCTCGGACAATAACCATCTCAAGACAACACTGACAATGCAAGGAAAACCAAGTGTTCTTACCTATTTAAGGAACACTATTATCTGCTCCTGTACATTTGTGCTAGAGCTTTGAAGTACTGCCAAGTTTTGCATAGAAGCCAGACTTCATAGTGGAAGTGTCCTCAAGACACACGAGTCCATGTGCCGTTTTGTTAATGACCATTAATTAGTAACCCTTAATAACTCAGTAGGTTACGAGTAAGTAGCTCTTGTTGCCATGTAAAAATGTGTGTGGATCTGAGCATGATTGATTATAAGAACTTAAGGAAGGATGTGACCCTGAGGTCAGGAAATCCTCATGACCATCAGTGGGCCTTGAATTATACTTTGAGAAACAGTGACCTGAGCTGTGGTTCTCAAACCATCAGAATGGTTTACAGAACTACTAAAGAACACCCTGGCTCATTCCAGTAGGTCAGGATCTGGTCCATTAATTTTTACAATTTTCCCAGGTGATTCTGGTGCCAACCATCATTTGAGAGCCACTGAGCTCATAAATTTGAAAGGTGTAGGTTAAATTTTGGAGACTCTTGCAAAATGAAGCCACCAAATTGTACAGAGGGGAGGTTCCAGGTTTTTTGGGGCATGAAGGTTCTACATTTTTAGGGACTCTCCATAAAAGAATGCAAAGTTATGAATGCAAAATTAGGTATAAAAGTGAATATTTACTTCTAATAAAACAAATCACAACAAAATATCGAAACCTTAAAGATTCAGGTCCCTTTTCTCTTTAGACAGGTTATCATAAATATTCACCTGGAAGATTCCTAACTGCAGCCTGGCCTTCCGCTGTTCCCCCACCTTGCCCCCTCCCAGAACACGGTTCAGCTCCCAGCAATTACCTGCAGATTAGGATCCTTGAAGCTGAACTTCATTAGCTTCACTGTAAAATTGCTTGTGGTCTGAGTCTTGCCCAGCCTTTTCTTTTCCCTTCTCTAGTCCATGCCATGCACTGTTGTCAGAAGCCTGTTGTCCTAGTCTGGGTATTAGCGGGTAGGTGCCGGGGCTAACATGGGATATTCCTCTTAGAAGGAGGACAGAAGGAATCTTTCAATTATAAGACACTGTGTTACCAAAACCGAACCTGTAGTGTATACACATTCAATCCTAGCTCCTCTGGTTATTGTGTGATCTCATGCGTATCACTTGGCTTTTTTTTTGAATCTGTAAAATGGAGACTAAAACCACGCCTACCTCACAAGGGATGTTGTGAAGTTTAAACAAGAGAATGCATGAGACAAGCTTATCACAGGACCTATAATATAGCCAGTGCTCAATAATTTATCTGTAATCGTGATTTCAGAGTTAAACATATATAGCAGAATAACACATATTTGATTGTGCTGATGAAAGCAGTACATTGAACAGTCTGGAATAGAGATAGCTAGTCATTTTAATCTGGCTTGATCTCATTATTACCATTGTGTTTACTTTCCTCATTAAGTTTTTATTTAGGCCAGTGTCTTTTGAACAGTGTTCACTGATTCCCCAGAGTTCCTTGGTCTTCCCTTAGACCTTCACCCATGCCTCAGCCAAATAACCTCTGCACTGATCTCTTTTATCTTTAGATTTCTAAATGTTTTCTCTACAGAAACAGGTTTTAAGTAGTTTCTAATTCCAGTGTATCATGTGGGGATGAAGAGAGCCAAGAGTGTTACTGTATTCAGTGTGATAGGGAAACTCATTAAAACGTGATGGGATCATTCACATTTGTCTAATTATATTAGTTAGGCAATGTCCGTTTCCTTCCCAGGAGCATAAGCTTGGAAAAAAAATTAAACCACTCCTTGTTTCCTGAAATTTCCATTTCTCAAGTACAGTGTTCGATCTAACAAGACCTGCTGTTTTGCCACATCCTTGTATAGTCTTTATTGCCTCTCTCCACCTTCTACTTCCCACCTTCACTTAACACTGTAAGAAAGCCTGGAACACAGATGCTGGAATAGTCTCCATGGCAACTGGGCTTGTTACTAACAAGGTCATGGCTTTGTTTCTATCCCCACACGTGCCAGCTTAACAACCAGAAGCCGTGTTCCTGCAGCAAAGATTGCACCCTACCCCTGGCCAGCTGTCTCCTAGGGGCACCAAGCCAGGCACATGGGACCCAAGAGCATATACAGCTCAGGATATAGTCACCATCACTCTGAGCAGAGCTTGAAGCTGAGTCACTGATGTCTTCTTCAGAGGGGATGAATAGCTCTCTCACCTGAATACCAGAGTTCTCTTGCAAAGTAGATCTCCAGGCTTCTGCAGAGCAACCCAGGGAGCCAGGTCACTTAGAGAAGAGATAGCTTCTCCTTCTTACTCCATTGGCTCAGCATTGTAGATGTCTGTCCACCCTTTCATCCCCCACCCCCTCCAGGACTCTGTCCATCCACTGTATGGATAGATAGTGACACAGTGGCTATGACAGTGTTCAGTGACAGTGGCACAGAGTTACCAGTTTCTGACAATCTTTGAGCACTTACTCAGTGCCCAGCACTGTGCTGAATAAGGTCCAGACATAATCTCATGTCCTTAGTTTTATGAGTATAGGAATTATTATCATAATACCTGTCTTACCCACAACAAAATGGTCAGAGAAATTAATTCATTTCCCCAAGATCAACAACTACTTACAGATACAGCAGCCACCTCCCACACACACTTCTATTCCATTTAACTGCTGCATCCCATTCTACCAAAACCTGATTCTTAGAAACCTGACCTCAAAACCTATTGAGTGCTCACAGTAGTTACTTACTTCCAGTTTAATCTCAGCTACATTTCTGGTGAAAAATTGATTGATAAGAATGAGGGTGCCAGTAAATTCAGTGGCATAAAACAACATAAACTTATTACCTTACAAATTCTGGAAGTCGGATGTCTAAAATGGATTTCACCAGGCTGAAATCAAAGTGTTACTGGGGCTGTGTTCCTTCTGGAGGCTTAAAGGGACTCTTTTCTTACTTTTTCTAGCTCCTGGCCCCTTCCTCGATATTAAAGCCAACAATGACAACTTGAGTGTTTGTCATATTGCATCACTCTGATACTGTCCTGCCTCCCTCTTGCTCAAAGACTCTCATGATTACTTTGGACCCATCTGGATAATCCCAGATCATCTTCTCATATTGAGATCACCTGATGAGCAACCTTACACCTTAATTCCCTTTTGCCATGTGATCTAACATTCAGTGGTTTCGTGGGTTAGAACGTGGGTATCTTGGAGGGCAGGCATTATCCCGCCTACCACATTCATGTATCGGAAACCAGGGTTAAAACAGAAGAAACATGGCAGTTCATCAGAACATACAGCCATGATCTCGTTTAGTTAATTTTGATGGTCCAAACTCAGCAACAAAAACGGTGTCCCACGGTAACTTGGCAATTTTAATGTATGAAATAACAATACTGATTTTGCTAAGTTAAAAATGTGCTGGTCCTGAAGTTTTCTGTGAACTCTCATTTTCAGCTAATTGATGGCAAAGAGATAAAGCACCTGAATGTCCAGTGGCTCCGAGCACACATGGGCATCGTGTCCCAGGAGCCCATCCTGTTCGACTGCAGCATTGGTGAGAACATTGCTTACGGAGACAACAGCCGGGTGGTGTCACAAGAAGAGATTGTGCGCGCGGCCAAGGAGGCCAACATCCACCCCTTCATTGAGACACTGCCTGATGTAAGTCTTTCTCCAGATTAGGAGCCCAGGAGCCTGTGGCAGCCTCCCTGACCCACAGTTTGATTTCTATAGGCCTGGTTTCCCAAAGGTGAAGAGAAGTGAGCAACCAAAATACACACCCACCTGTACACAACATCTACCCACACTTTGTATCCCCATTTGCTATTATGTTTGCCTGATTACCCAACTAGCTCTCCCTGTGAGCAAGCCTGACTGAACAGTGCATATCTGGGGCAGGCCTTTCCCTCTGAGACTAAGCATAGGGCTTGCAGGAGCAGGCACAAGCCCCTCTACCCCAATTTCTTCCTTCCGTCTGCCTCCTTGCTGCTCTCCCCCAAGCTGCAAACCTACCTGGGTGGAGTTGGGCCAGGCTGGAGAACTGAGCCCATGTCAGAAAGAAGGCTCTCCCTGAAAAGAGCTGAGCCCTTGGAGTGGATGTTGTAACATGTAATCTCTCACCATTGCACATTTCATGGGTCCCAGTCTCTGCTTATAGGGTTGATTATTGAAACCTTCTTTGGGGCTCCCAGGGCTGTTGTCTGTGGATGCCCTCTAAATTCTTCCTGGGAAGTTAGATAAAAGGAACCTCTTGCATTACCTTAAGCCCCTTAGGTCCTGCGTTGTTTTTTTTTTTTTTAATGTTTATTTATTTATTTTATTTTTTTAAGAGAGAGAGAGAGCAGGGGAGGGGCAGAAAGAGAAGGAGACAGAATCCCAAGCAGGCTCTGTGCTGTCAGCAAAGAACCCAGTGTGGGGCTCGATCCCATGAACCCTGAGATCATGACCTGAGCTGAAACCAAGAGTCAGACGCTTAACTGACTGAGCCACCCAGGTGCCCCAGGTTCTGCGTTTTGAAGTCACCTTGATCTGGTATATCTATACCCCCTCCCATTATTACTAGTTTTCTTATTAGGAAGCACCCCTAAAAATAAAGCTCAGTAGCCTCAAACCAGCAGAAGGCAATCTCCTTATGCAGAAGGGTGGCAAAAACAGCTGGCTCTGTTTCCCAAGGTTTCCTTTACCTGAAGCTCTTCTTCCAATAACTTCTGCCACCACATCATAGACCTCCGGAGGAATTGTCCCTCTACCCTCCTTTTTTTAATTAAAAAAAATTTTTTTTAAATGTTTATCTATTCTTGAGAGAGTGGGGGGGGGGGATCTGAAGCAGGCTCCAAGCCCTGAGCTGTTAGCCCAGAGCCCGACAAGAGGCTTGAACTCATGAACCACTAGATCATGACCTGAGCCAAAGTCAGACGCTCAACCAACTGAGCCACCCAGGCTCCCCCTCTTCCCTCCTTTTAACCTTCTCGCCCAGCTGTGGATAATTGGTCCTTCCCAAGGCTAGAAAACTTGAAAGATATAGCTTCAACCCCCTTTACTAGTGATCTGTCATTAAGTATGTTCTAAAGTATGGGCATTGACCATCATATTAGAGCTGCTGCATCAGAAACTTTGGAGGTACAGTTTAGCAACGTGTGTTTTAATGGCCCAGTTACCAGGTTGCACTTTGAGAGCCACTGGGCTAGTGGTTAACAAAGACAAACACAGAGAGTAAATACTAACTAGCTTATTAAACATACCTTGTCCTCTGGCATTCATTATCTGTCTACCAGAGGAACCCAACCTTTCTGGGCTCCTGGGCTCTCGCACACAGAGCACACACCTATAGGGGTCATGATTCTTTCCCTCAGTGTCTAGATGCACAAACAGAAGGCAGAACTCCTTAAGTCTTATTTTTTCTGCCCAAGAACCCACTTCTTTACCTGAGTGTTTCCTACTAGGAATTCCTCACCCTGCAAGAAGCTAGTCTGGTTACCAGCTTCCTTCAGGGTGACGGCCCTGCCTTTGCCTGCTTCAACAAGATCCATATTGGCTCAGTACAACTTGAGAATGCCTGCACTCACATGGGACACACTTCATTGCTCCTGCCACCTTTTTTTCTTAATGTTTAATTATTTTTGAGAGAGTGTGAGTGGGGGAGGGGCAGAGAGAGAGAGAGAGAGAGAGAGAGAATCCCAAGCAGGCTCCTCATTGTCAGCACAGAGCCTGATGTAGAGCTTGACCCCACGAACTGTGTGATGTGACCTGAATGGAAGTCTAGAGTCGAACACTTAACTGATTGAGTCAGCCAGGTACCCTGTGGCTCCTGCCTTCTGAGGCACCTGCAGCTCCGGGATGGAGCCGGTCAAAAGCATCTGCTGGAGCCTCACCTGGGGTCCTCTGACTCCATCTGCACGTGGACATCTCAATCTGAGTGCCATTGAACTAGGGTTACCAGGTAAAGCAAATAAAAATAGGCAATCCTGTATAGAACATGAATTGTTGAGTCAAATTCTGGATGCAGGATCAGAGCCCACAGTATTGTTTTCTAGGTTGTGCATGCTGTCGTTTCTTGTTCCTCCTCTCCCTTATATATCCTCATAACTCCTGTTCCTATCCTCCTATTGAATAGTTAATGACAATTACCTACTGTGGGAAACTGTATCTGAAGAACTTTGGAAGAACTCTGAAATCAAAAAATTTTAGAGATTTTAGCTTTTAAAGTTAGATATCAAAGTGGAATTCCTTACCATCCATTAAAAGTATTGAAGCATTAGAAGATAGTTTATAAAAACAGATACCAAAAGATATAAAAACAGATAACCAAGAATTGCTTCCCTCCCTGACTTTAAAATAATGCAGAGAGCACCACCTGCTGGTTGTAAGATGAGCTTCATTTATTTCTGCATGGCCTGTACAAGTCAGATTTCTTTCATCAAAACCAATCTTTGTCCCAAATATAATGAAATCAGAAGATTGGAAGAGACTAACATTATAAAAGTATTCTTCCTGATAAATTTATCGGCTTGTTTACACAAAAACATAACCTCTAAAACCCAAATGTCTGTTTTCAAGAAGAGAGATCAAACCTGCCGTTTAGAGCTCCATTTTTGTCATTTAATTCTCTATGAACCCATTCTCAGCTTCTGAACTTAAATTTATTGTGTGTGTTTATGGTAGTAGTTGTCCTGTTTTCTCTGAGCAAACTCTTCTTTAGAATTATCAGTTCTATGTTTCATAATAACAAAACCCTATTCACAGAAATATAACACCAGAGTAGGAGACAAAGGAACCCAGCTCTCTGGTGGCCAGAAGCAGCGCATAGCAATAGCTCGTGCCCTTGTGAGACAGCCTCGTATTTTGCTTTTGGATGAAGCTACATCAGCTCTGGATACAGAAAGTGAGAAGGTAAGAATTTAATTCATTTGCACTCAAATTGGTTGTCCTTAAAAGGTTTACATTTATCTCCCTCTCTCTCTGCCCCTCCCCCACTCGCACTCTGTCTCTCTCTCTCTCTCTCTCTCTCTCTCTCTCTCTCTCTGTCAAAAATAAAGATTGAAAAAAAAAAATTTTAAGGGGAACCTGGGTGGCTCAGTCGTTAAGTGTCCGACTTGGGCTCAGGTCATGATCTCGCAGTTCCTGAGTTTGAGCCCCGGGTCGGGCTCTGTGCTGACAGCTCAGAGCCTGGAGCCTGCTTCACATTCTGTGTCTCCCTGTCTCTCTGCCCCTCCCCTGCTAGAGTTCTCTCTCTCTCTCTCTCTCTCTATCTCTCTCTATCTCTCTCTATCTCTCTCTCTCTCTCTCTCTCCCTCAAAAATAAAGATTGAAAAAAAAATTTAAAAAAAATGTTTTACATTTATGCTTCTGTCTTCCACAGTAGAGAACAAAATTCAGCCCAGATACGTTGATTGTTATTTATGTCTGCTGTCAGCAGAATTTAAACACTTTCTGTGGCTGTTATTCAAGAGAACAAGATGAAGTAGGGGAAATCAGTCTTATAGCACTTAGGCTCCAAAAAGCAGCCCTGGATCTCTGTATTGACCTACGAAGCTGTGTCAGGAAGCCAATTTCCTATTTCTACTGGTGGCATCTCCTCAGCAACTATATAAAAAAGCAGGAGGTTAATACCGTGCAAAAGCTGATGGTATCTTAAGATACATATTAGTAATCATTTTCAGTTTAAGAAAAAGTTGAGTATTCAGGTATCTGAAAGACAAGTTAATTCTGAGCCATATACTGTCTTAAAAATGCCAGAAGTTCAGCCTATGCTCAGTCTTCCTGAATTTGCTTTATTGCTGGACTGGAGGGTGGCTTTGAAGGATGTTGTGTGGGTGGACATACCTGTACACGTTTTTAAATGACCGGACAGACTGCATTTATTGTCATAACTTTGAAAACAGATAACTCCTGCCTCAGAACTAATCCACACTAGGATTATCTCCTGATATGACAGCTTCCTGGCTTTGTAAATTCTGTTATATTTCACTGATACCATTATTAAAATAGGAGGACCTATTGTTGGAAGAGAGTGAGCCTTATGAAGGAAGAAAGGAGAGGACTGTTTTTTTACCGGCATTAATGTATGTGGTTACTGATCAGGTTGTCCAAGAAGCCCTGGACAAAGCCAGAGAAGGCCGCACCTGCATCGTGATCGCTCACCGCCTGTCCACCATCCAGAACGCAGACCTAATAGTGGTGTTTCAGAATGGCAAGGTCAAGGAGCATGGCACACATCAACAGCTGCTGGCTCAGAAAGGCATCTACTTTTCCATGGTCAGTGTCCAGGCTGGAGCAAAGCGCTAGTGAACTGTGACCTTACGACCATATAAATATTTTCTATTTGTGTTAAAATATGGCATTTAATCAAAGTTAAAAAAGCGAGTGCGTCACTGGAAACGCTATGTAGAATTATCTATTTAACATTTCCTTCCACAGCTGAAGATCATTCCACCAAGTTCAGAGCCCTCAGGCTTTATCATTAAAGGAATCGAAAGAAATATTATTGAAAGGAATAAAACACTGGTGTTAATTGCATTATAAAAATTTGTAGAATAATTCAAAGTAGATTTTGTTAATAAATAGTGTAATTTTTGTTTATATTTTCTTATTTGTAACTTACTGCCTTGCTGAAAGATAATAGAAGTGGCAAAAAGTGCTGAATGTTTGCGTAAAGTGCTATAATAAAACTAAACTTTTGTATGAGCACAGTCATCTTGTCTGAAATGCTTGTAAATGATCATCTCCCAATTGGAATATTGAAGATTATGTCTGCATTTGAAAAAAAAAAAAAGACTTCTTTTAAAAACTCCCATTAATTGTGAGAATGTTAAATAGTGTAAATAATCCCTATTATACGTGTCTATTCACACTGGGTCCTACAGAACCATCTGCTTTCATGCTTTGTGGGCTTGATCCTACTGGTTCTTACGTTTCCACATTATGATGGCTCTTAAACCAACCACATACATCAATACAGAATTTTAGAGGTGGGAGTGCAGCCAAGGATGCACAGTTGTTAAGTGTCTACTCTGATACACATCAAACATTTTGCCTTGCTCTGATAAAGGGCTCTTATGAGATTTTAATTTTTTTTTCCCTGAGAGGAAGAGAGTGAATCAGGGAGGGGCAGAGAGAGGGAGACACAGAATCTGAAGCAGGCTCCAGGCTCTGAGCTGTCAGCACAGAGCCTGACACGGGGCTTGATCTCACAACCCTGGGATTGTGACTTGAGCCAAAATTAAGAGTTGGATGCTGGGGGTGCCTGGGTCGCTCAGTTGGTTGGTTAAGCATCCAGCTTCAATTCAGGTCATAATCTTATAGTCTGCGAATTTGAGCCCCATGTCAGACTCTGTGCTGACAGCTCAGAGCCTGGAGCCTGCTTCAGATTCTGTGTCTCCCTCTCTCTCTGCCCCTCCCCCGCTCACGCTTGTCTGTCACTCTCTGTCTCTCTCAAAAATAAACATTAAAAAAATAATAATAAATAAACATTAAAAAAATTAAAGAGTTGGATGCTCAACTGACTGAGCCACCCAGGTGCCCCTATTTTTGCATTTTAAAAAATGCAGTAACTCTTTTTCTGTTTTGATAATGAGTCACTTTTCCTGATAATTGGTTGCTTCCAAAGCTGATCCTTCTGGTGGCAGATGTACGCAAACACAATAAAAAAATAAAATAGCACAAAAGAATGATATTCTGACTACAGCAACAACAACAACAACAACAAAAACCACTACAAATAAGGTTGAAAATAAGATTGAAAGACCAGCTGGGGAAGAGTATTTACCATATTTATTGAAAAGACTTGATGGGTCAGCTGCATGGCTCAGTTGGTTGAGTGTCCCACTTCGGCTCAGGTCATAATCTGACACTTGTGAGTTTGAGCCCTGCATCAGATTCAGATTCTGTTTCCCTCTCTCTCTGCCCCTCCCCCACTCACATTCTGATTCTTTTTCTCAAAATAAATTAAAAAAAAAAGACTTGATAACCTTACTATATAAAGAATTTTTTTAATGTTTATTTATCTTGAGAGAGAGAGCAGGGGAGGGGCAGAGAGAGGGAGAGAGAGAATTCCAAGCAGGCCCTGCACTGTCTCCGCAGAGCCCTACACTGGGCTTGATTTCATGAACTATGAGATCACAACCTGAGTTGGAAATCAAGAGTCAGATGCTCAGTGACAGACCCACTCAGGCACCCCATAAAGAATTTTAAAAGGAAAAAAAATGCCATCACCTCCAAAGAAAAATGGGCAAAGGACGTGATCAGGTAATTCCCAAGAAGAAATACATTTTTTTAATTAATTTATTGTTTAATTTACATCCAAGTTAGCATATAGTGCAACAATGATTTCAGGAGTAGATTCCTTAGTGCCCCTTACCCATTTAGCCCATCCTCCCTCCCATAACCCCTCCAGTAACCCTCAGTTTCTTCTCCATATTTCTGAGTCTCTTATGTTTTGTCCCCTTTCCTGTTTTTATATATTACTTTTGCTTCCCTTCCCTTATGTTCATGTTTTGTATCTTAAAGTCCTCATATGAGTGAAGTCATAGGATATTTATCTTTCTCTGACTAATGTCGTTTAGCCTAATACCTTCTAGTTCCATCCACATGGTTGCAAATGGCAAGATTTCATTCTTTTTGACTACCAAGTAATACTCCATTGTGTGTGTGTGTGTGTGTGTGTGTGTGTGTGTGTGTATACATATATATATATATATATATATATACACCACATCTCCTTTATCCATTCATCTGTCGATGGACCTTTGGGCTTTTTCCATACTTTGGCCATTGTTGATAGCGCTGCTATAAATATTGGGGTACATGTGCCCCTTCGAAACAGCGCACCTGTATTCCTTGGGTAAATACCTAGTAGTGCAATTGCTGGGTTGTAAGGTAGTTCTATTTTTAATTTTTTGAGGAACCTACATACTGTTTTCCAGAGTGGCTGCACCAGTTTGCATTCTCACCAGCAGTGCAAAAGAGATCCTCTTTCTGCGCATCATTGCCAACATGTCTTGTTCCCTGAGTTGTTAATGTTAGCCATTCTGATAGGTATGAGGTGGTATCTCATTGTGGTTTTGATTTGTATTTCCCTGATGAGTGATGTTGAGCATGTTTTCATGTGTCAGTTGGCCATCTGGATGTCTTCTTTGGAGAAGTGTCTGTTCCTTCCTGTCTTCTGCCCATTCCTTCCCTGGATTATTTGTTTTTGGGGTGAGTTTGAGAAGTTCTTTAAAGATTTTGGATACTAACCCTTCATCTGATATGTCATTTGCAAAGATCTTCTCCCATCCCATCAGTTGCCTTTTAGTTTTCCTGATTGTTTCCTTTGCTATGCAAAAGCTTTTTATTTTAATGAGGTCCCAATAGTTCATTTGTGCTTTGGTTTCCCTTGCCTCCGGAGATGTGTTGAGTAAGTTGCTGCGGCTGAGGTCAAAGAGGTTTTTGCCTGCTTTCTTCTCTAGGATTTTGATGGCTTGCTTCCTACATTTAGGTCTTTCATCCATTTTGAGTTTATTTTTGTATATAGTGTAAGAAAGTGGTCCAGGTTCATTTTTCTGCATGTCGCTGTCCAGTTTTCCCAGCACCATTTGATGAAGAGACTGTCCTTATTCCATTGCATATTCTTTACTGCTTTGTCAAAGATTAGTTGGCCATACTTTTGTGGGTCCATTTCTGGGTTCTCTGTTCTGTTCCATTGATCTGAATGTCTGTTTTTGTGCCAGTTCCATACTGTCTGGATGCTTACAGCTTTGTAATACATCTTGAAATCCAGGATTGTGATGCCTCCAGCTTCAGTTTTCTTTTTCAAGATTTCTTTGGCTCTTTGGGCTCTTTTCTGCTTCCAAAAAGAAATATGTTTTTTTTTAAAAGTGCACAGTCTCAATAATGAAGGAAATGTAATAAAATAAAATACCCTGGAGGAATAACAGCAGTTTCATGATGGAATAAAGATGTCCCTTGTTTTGAGGGCTCCTGGGTGGTTCAGTCAGTTAAGCATCTGACTTCAGCTCAGGTCATGGTCTCACGGCTCAGGAGTTCGAGCCTTGCATTGGGCTCTGCGCTGACAGCTCAGAGCCTGAAGACCACTTCAGATTCTGTGTCTCCTCTTTGCCCCTCCCCTGCTCATACTCTGTCTCTCTCTCCTTCAAAAATAAACAAACATTAAAAAAATTAAAATAAAAAAATATCCCTTGTTTTTTTCTCTCCACCTCAACAACAATAATTTAGCACCTATCAACAGACAAAAATGCCTCTGTGGGAGCTGTGAGATCCAGCACCATAAGCCATCAGTCCTGAGGAGTCTCACTGACTTGTGTGTCAGGAAATAGGCATACACATTTTAGTCCTGGCTATGGACGCTGCAGTGGCCTGTGAACTGTCTCCAAGCCCTCTCAGCCACAGTCCTAGAAAAAAAACACTGTGTTGGACAGTCACCCATGGATGAGAGAGACTTTGTAGAAGTTCAGGAGTCCAGAGGAGAACTTACAGCAAAAAAAAATTAGAACAACAACAAAAATACTAGCTTGAATGCATTGGAGAGGGTCAGAGGAACAGTTTGATTTGATTTATACCACCCTGCTCCCAAGGCAACATAACTGAGGGCCCAAGAAAGATCTTAGCCCCAGACTTCTCTTGTGGAGGGAAGTGAAAGGGTGAATGAGAACCTGACTTCCCCAGCTGTGCAGAATGCTGTACCTCCTCTGCCTCATCCAGAGGACTGAATCTAGAGCTGCATGGCTTTAGGAAATGGGAAGAAACTGAGAGAGCAGCAGATTGGACTCTCAGAGGTCATGGAAGGGACACAGATCCTAATAAGCATGTCACGGACTCTATCAAGAAACTCACCGGCAAGCCACCAGGAGTACCTTGCTTGCAGATCCCCTCAACTGGCCCACGGAGCACCCTAGTACTTAGTGTTCTTCACCCACACACACATAGCCCCTCCCAGTCCTGTGTCTGGATCTTTGTACAAGTTCCCAAAGGTGATGGCAAGAGCCATTAAGCATACACAGAAGACTGACCCGAATCTGTGGGCCAGGGAGAGACACAAACTTGAGCTTTACTGCTACTTTGAGTAAAACAAAAGGAAGACAGTCAAAACATGGCCTGGTGTGGAGTCAAGAGAAGGCACACAAGCTTAAGAACTCTTCCAATAAAGGAGTAAAAAGTGTGGATCAGCTGTATCCATAGAGAGTCTAATGAAACCTTCAAATTACTAGCAGAGCTGAGGGAAGATATTTCTCTCCTGATGACAGTTAATAAAGACTGGAGATGACTGGTACTTTGCATGGGAAGATAGTAATGCAAAACTTCAAGAAATATGAAAAATCAAGGAAACATGACACCATCAAAGGGTCACAATTAATTTTCCAGTAATTGGTCCTGTGACATGGAGCTCTGTGATTTATCTGGTAAAGAATTCAAAATAGCAGGGTTTTTTTTCAATATATAAAATTTATTGTCAAATTGGTTTCCATACAACACCCAGTGCTCATCCCAAAAGGTGCCCTCCTCAATACCCATCACCCACCCTCCCCTCCCTCCCACCCCCCCATCAACCCTCAGTTTGTTCTCAGTTTTTAAGTGTCTCTTATGCTTTGGCTCTCTCTCACTCTAACCTCTTTTTTTTTCCTTCCCCTCCCCTATGGGTTTCTGTTAAGTTTCTCAGGATCCACATAACAGTGAAACCATATGGTATCTGTCTTTCTCTGTATGGCTTATTTCACTTAGTATCACACTCTCCAGTTCCATCCAGGTTGTTACAAAGGGCCCTATTTCATTCTTTCTCATTGCCACGTAGTACTCCATTGTGTATATAAACCACTATTTCTTTATCCACTCATCAGTTGATGGACATTTAGGCTCTTTCCATAATTTGGCTATTGTTGAGAGTGCTGCTATAAACATTGGGGTACAAGTGCCCCTATGCATCAGTACTCCTGTATCCCTTGGGTAAATTCCTAGCAGTGCTATTGCTGGGTCATAGGGTAGGTCTATTTTTAATTTTCTGAGGAAACTCCACACAGCTTTCCAGAGTGGCTGCACCAATTTGCATTCCCACCAACAGTGCAAGAGGGTTCCCGTTTCTCCACATCCTCTCCAGCATCTATAGTCTCCTGATTTGTTCATTTTGGCCACTCTGACTGGCGTGAGGTGATATCTGAGTGCGGTTTCAAAATAGCAGTTTTAAGGAAATTTGATGAACTTGAAGATAACACGGAAAGATAATTCAACAAAACCAAGAAAACAATACATAAACAAAATGAGAATTTTAACAAAGAGATGGAAAATATAAAAAAGAACCAAGCAAATTCTGGAGCTGAAGAATATAATGAATGAAATGAAAAATGTAATGGAGATCATTAACAGAAAAGATTAGTCAGAAGAAAGAGTCTGTAAGAAATAAGACAACAATTTTGAGACTATCCAGTCAGAGGAGAACAAAGGAAAATGAATGAAAAAGAGTCAAGAAAGCCTATGTGATCCATAGAATATCATCAAAGGAACCAGTTTCTGAATCATTAGAGTTTCAGAAGGAGAAGAGAGGGAGAAGGGAACAGAAAACTTATGTAAAAAAATAATAGCTGAGAACATCCCAAGCCTGGGAAGAAATTGGATATTCAAGTTCACAAAGCTCATAGATCACCAAATAAAATCAACTTAGATCCCCTTCCATACATATTACAATAAAACTATCAAAAATTAAAGACAAAGACTCTTAAATGTAGGAAGAGAAAAATTAAAAGCTTGTACCTTACAAGGGGCCCCTATCAGGCTAATCCTTGGGTTTTTCAACAGGAACTTTGTTGGCCAGGAGACAGTGGGCTGATACATTCCAAGTGCTGGAAAAAAAAATCCCTGCCAACCTGTCTGGCACAGTTCTTCAGAAATGAAGGAGAGAGACTTTCCCAGACAAACAAAATCTGAGGGAATTTATCACCACTAGACCTGCCTTACTAGAAATGCTGAAAACAGTTTTTCAAGCTGAAATGAAATGATGCTAATTAGTAACATGAGAACATATGAAAATTTACAACATACTGGCAAAGCTAAGTATGTAGTCAAATTTATAATACTCTAATACTATAACATGGTTAAGTGTGTTAAATGCTTAACTCTAATATAAAGGTTAATGGACAATAGTGTTAAAATAACTATATAGCTGTAATAATTTGTTAATGAGTATATAATGCAAAAGAGGTAATTTGTGACATTAAAAACATAGAAAGGGGCAATAAAAGGTTAGTATTTTTGTATGCTAGTTTATGTATGTTTTGTAAAATACTCTGTTATAAGATGTTTTATGTTAGCCGCATGGCAACCACAAAGCAAAAACCTACAATAGAGTCACAAAAGATAAAAAGAAGGAAATCAAAAGTTACCACTATGGAAAATCATCAATTCGCAAAGGAAGGCAGCAAGAGAAGAAAGAAACAAGGGAACTACCAAACAGCCAGAAACAATAATATGGCATTACAAGTCCTCTCTATCAATAATTATTCAATGTAAATTGAATTCTCCAATCAAAAGAATAGAGTGGTTAGATGAGTAACAAAACAAGATGCAACTCTATGCTGCCTATGAAGAGACTCACTTCAGCTTTAATGACACACACAGACTAAAAGTGAAGAGATGGAAAAAGATATTCCATGCAATAGAAACCAAAAGGAATCAGGGGTAGCTGTACTTATATCAGACAAAATAGACTCTAAGCCAAAAACGGTAACAAAAGAAAAGAAGGTCTTTATATAACAATAAAGGGGTCAGTTCAGTAAGAAGATATAATAATTGTAAATACATATGCACCTAACATCAGAGAATCTAATATATTAAGCAAATACTACAAGACAGGAAGGGAGAAATAGACAATACAATAATAGTAGGACACTTCAGACAATTCCAGAGGACTTCAATACCCCACTTTCAACAATGGATTGATCATCCAGACAGAAAATCAACAAAGAAAAGTTGGACTTGAACTACACTTTAGACCAAATGGTTTAACAGATGTAAAGAACATTCCATCCAATAGTTACAGAATATATGTTCTTCTCAAGCACACATGGAGCATTCTTCAGAATAGGTCATGTGAGAGGTCACAAGTCATAGCAAATTTAAGAAGATTGAAATCCTACCAAATATCTGTGCTGACCCCAGTAATATGAAACTTGAAATCAATAACAGGAGGAAAGCTGGAAAATTCATAATAATGTGGAAATTAAATAACATGCTCCTCAACAAGCAATGAGTGAAAAAAGAAATCAACATGGAAATAAAAAAATATCTTGAAACAAATAAAAATATTGAATTGAATGAAAATGGAAACACAACATACTAAAACCTATGAGATGCAGCAAAGGTAATTCTAAGAGGGAAATTTATAGATACAAACATCTACATTAAGGAAGATCTAAAATAACCTAACTTTACACCTTAAGGAACTAGAAAAAAGAAAACAAACTAAGCCCAAAGTTAGCAGCTGGAAGGAAAAAACAAAGATCAGAGCAGAAATAAATGAAATAGAGACCAGAAAAACAATAGAAAAGATCGATGAAATTAAAGTTGTTTTTTTGAAAAGATAAACAAAAGTGGCAAAACTTTAGTTAGACTGAGGAAAACAGAGAGACAAGTCAAATAAAATCAGAAATGAACCCCCAACTAATACCACAGAAATTCAAAGGTTCATAAGAGATTACTATGATTACATGCCAACACATTGGATAAATCTAGAAGAAATGGATAAATTTCTAGAAGCATACACCCTACCAAGACTGAATTGTGAAGAAATAGAAAATCTGAATAGACTAGAAACAAATGAGGAGATTGAATCTGTAATCAAAAACCAACGAAGAAAAGCCCAGGATCAGATGCTTTCACTGGTAAATTCTACATTAAAGAATTAACGCTACGCCTTCTCAAACTCTTCCAAAAAAAAATTAAGAGGAGAAAATACTTCAAAACTCATCTTAGGGGCGCCTGGATGGCTCAGTCCCGTTAAGCATCCGACTTCAGCTCAGGTCATAGTTTTGCGATTCATGAGTTTGAGCCCCACGTCAAGATCCCGTCAGGCTCTGTGCTGACAGCTCAGATCCTGGAGCCTGCTTTGGATTCTGTGTCTCCCTTTCTCTCTCCTCCCCCACTCATGTTCTGTCTCTCTCTCAAAAGTAAATAAACATTAAAAAAAAAAAAAGACTCATTTTAGCCAGACCAACATTGCTCTGTTACCTAAGCCAGATAAAGATACTGCAAGATACCCAAAACCAAAATAACACTGTATGTTAATTGTACTGGAAAGAAAGAAAAGAAAGAAAGAAAGAAAGAAAGAAAGAAAGAAAGAAAGAAAGAAAGAAGAAAGGAAGGAAGGAAGAAAACTATAGGTCAATATTCCTAATATAGATACAAAATCTCTCAATAAGATACTGGCACACTGAATTCAAAAGCACATTTTAAGGATCCAATACCATTATCAAGGAGGAATTATAGGAATTATCCCAGGGATGCAAGAATGGTTCAACATATGCAAATGAGTAGTTGTGGCACACCACTTTAATAGAATGAAGGATAAAAATCATATATGATCTTCTTAATACATACAGCAAAAGCATTTGACAAAAATACAACATACTTTCATGACAAAAATTCTGAACAAATTGAGTATAGAGGAATATATACCTCAACATAATAAAGGTCATGTATGACAAGCCCACTGCTAACATCATACGCAGTGGTGAAAGATTGAAAGTTTTTCGTCTAAGATTAGGAACAAAGTAAAAGTTAACTCTTAGCACTCCTATTCAATATCATACTGGAAGTCCTAGCCAGGGCAACCAGGCAAGAAAAAGAAATAAAATCAGAAAGGAAGAAGTAAAATTGTCTTTGTTTGTAAATAATAGGATCATAAATATAAAAAAATACTAAAGACCCCACTGAAAAATTTGTCTTTCTCTGTCTGGCTTATTCCACTTTGCATAATGTCCTCCAGTTCATCCATGTTGTCACAAATGGCAATATTACCTTCTGTTTTATGGATGAATAATATTCCATTGTAGATATTTATATACACATTTTCTTTATCCATTCGTCCATCAGTGGACATGTGGGTTTCTATATCTTGAGCAGTGTGAATAATTCTGGATTCAGCACAGGAGTGCTGATTTCATTTTCTTCGGATACGTACCCAGAAGTGCGATTGCTCAGTTATATGGTAGCTCTATTTTTAATTTTTAAAATAACCTCCATACTGTTTTCTCTAATGTTAAACCATCAAATTTGTGGTCATTTGTTACAACAGCCTCAGGAAACTCAAATCAGGGAAGCTAAACAGGATACTTTTATTTAAAAGCAAACAACAAGGGTAATGAGATTCTGTGTTGGGCTGGTGGGAACAGAGAACAGGTGGCTATGAGAAACATCCATGAGAAAGGTAGAGGGGTAATAAAAATTAGCTAGAAAAATTCTGTGACATTGATGGAGATGAAGAACTCTTTTGGAAAGAAGATGGCTTATCCTTCTGGCTTAGAAGTGACATCATAGTAGAAGGTGTTTGGATGTGTGACCCTCAGGGTACTGACTAAACACAGGTGGGTCCCATTCTGTACTGTTTGCTTGAGTTCTACTCTTTTATCTTCCTAGTTCCATCCTAGGATTATCCAGCTGTATCCAACTCTAAACAATGATGGTCTAAACAATGATGGTCTAAACAATAATGGTTTATCAGAATCAAATTCTGAATTCAGGCCAAAATGTATTTCAGTCTGTTTCCTGCCCCACAAAGTAACTATTTGGCCTCAATTATAAGAAATCTTTTTGATTCATTTTTCTTCCTCACATCTCTGTTTCAGATGCCTGCTCCCAGTTTATGAACCCTTGAGAGAAGGACTGTGTCTTTGCATCACTTGTGTTTGACAAAGTCCTTGTATATAGTAGAAGTTGAATGAGGGTTTGCTTTTCTGCCAAGTTTTTGATCCAGTGTGTACCTTCCTCTGGGTCAGTTTTGTTTGATCCCATATTGACACCTGAAAAGTCCTCTGTTAATATAATATATATTAAGAGAGTTTCTATCTAAGGCCATACAATTTTATATAAAAAGTAGTGAGGGGAGCCCATCATTACCATAAAACATAAAACCTATAATCCAGCCTTACCCAATCTACAGAATAAAAAAGAAAGCCTTATGGAAATTGTATCCATAATTTCATAAAAGAAAAAAAAATTAAGGAATTGGAGTGAACTGGTAACAGTATTGTATCAGTGTCAATGCCCTGGGTTTCATTTTGTCCTTCAGTAACTACATGTCACCATTTGGGGAAGCTGGATAAAGGATCCACAGCCCTCTACAGTTTTTTTTCAACTGCCTGTGAGTCTGTCATTATTTCACAACAAAAAGTTAAGGAAAAAGAAACAGGAGAATCAGACTTAAGGATTTGTTGCTCTTGATAATGATTTGGTCTGAAATCTGAAAAGCGAGGAGTTACCCAGGAAGTGGTGGGAGTGGGGAGACAGGCAGGCCATAGGGAATGAGGTAGAGATTTCAGGTGGAGGAAGTGGCCTGTTCAAAGAGAGTTTGCAGTACAGAAAGGACTTTGAAGTTGGAGCTGGCTACACAAGGCAGAGAGAGGCATGAGGCATCCTGGTAGGGTAAGCATAATTGCCTGCTTTCCTCTAGGAGCCTTCCCTGACAAAATGAGTTAAGCCAGTTGATAGCCAACAAGTAATAACTGTTCCAGAGCCTATGAAGGATGTTCACGTATTTTAACACCCTTGATCTTCCAAAGGATCCCACTCAGCTGCAATATGTTGGTGGGCACCTGGTTTACCCATGTACTCCAAGTCCTCTTTCATCACCTGGCACGTTGAAAATCCTCAACAAAAGTATTTGTGAAATGAAAAAAAAGTTGTTGCTCTTAAAAATGATTAAACGAGATTTTCAGGGTGCAGTTTCTGCAACTGTAGTCCTTTGTCCCACTTGGAACTTCTAACACCAAGGTTAAAGACCTCTGCCCTTGGAGTCTGGAGAAATCAGAATAGCAGAGAGAAAAGCAGCAATGCTTCCAGATATGTGCAAAAGGCAAAGGTACATGATGAAATATTTTCACCTGGACTCTTTCAAAAGAGCCAGTTTTGGTCATAAGGAAAAGTGACCTTGGAGTTGGAAACTCAGTGTTTTCGCTTTCTCCACTGGGCAGCTCCACTGAAATGTTTTCCCTCCTAGCGATTGTCACTTAGTGTGGGGAGAAACACCTAGTTTCTCCAGTCAGAAAATGCTGGGCTTCTCTTGGCTGCCAGTTTGTTAACATGTATGATTCTTTGAGCAAGTTACTTATTTTCCCTAAGCCTTTATTTCCTCATTGGCAAATAAGGGATTTCAATAGCTACCTTCTTGGATTACTTGAGCACTAAATATTAAAAGTATTTAGGACAATACTCAATACATAGAATCTAAGCAAATAATAATGTTGTTTGCCATTGCTTCATATTTTTCTCACTCTCCAGGGCTACCAATTCTCTTACATAAGAAAAGGAAATTTTGTTTTGTATTTATTCTTTTAGCAAGTATCTTGAGTGCCTTCTGGACTAGATACTAGCAGCACAATAATAAGACAAAGAGCCCACAGTTTAGGAGACTAGAAATTAGGTTAGTAATATGTCTTGGTGCCGTGATTCAAGACTTCTTGGGGAATCAAGAAGAGAGCAATCACTTCTCTTGCGAGTGATTTGAGGATTAAAAAGCTTCCTGGAGAGCTGAGTACCTACCTGTCAGGTGGATGGTAGGGCAAGGATGTGGATGCAGAGAACTGTGTAGAACAGCCCAGAAGGCTGAAATGCGAAGTAACTCAGGATGGTCAGTTTCCTGTGTTGTGCGTTGGGAGGAGTGAGTGGTGGCCAACACAGGGATGAGTCTGGGAAGTGAGGTAGAAACTAGACCTGAAAGGCCTGGTGTGACAGAACAGACTGATTTGTGGTCTCACTGTGGTTTATTTGAAATAGTGAGAGTATTGAGACATGCCTTATTTTAGAGGGTCCACATTCCTACAATTGTGCAGTGAGATTTCATAAAATAAACCACATCTTACCTTTTTTATTTTCATTAGAAAGATGAAAATATATACCTTACAACTTCCACAAGTAAAGGAAGAAAAGAACACACTTTAGAAACCTATCTTGCATCTCTCAATCACATGGGTAGCCTCCAAGAGAGCTTCTGTGGCCATAGCATTTCATTTTTTCAAGCATCAGGGAAACACAGCATCCTGGCGTCTCATGCAGGAAATCACACTATTCTATCAGGAGGCAGGGCAGAGGAGGGTTTTTTTTTCCTGTTTAGTCAAAAGTTAGAGAAAACTAATTATCAAGGTCATAACTCCAATATTTCATTCCTAAAATCAAACCAGTATTGAAGTCGAGCCTTCCTTATTCGATCAGAATTTGAGTGTCACAATTTTTTTCCTTTCCAAAAGAGTTCATTGTCCTTCTTCAATTCTCTTATGCAAAACATGTCTATCAGTGTGGGCAATGACCCCACGACTCCAACCCTTTAGAGTTTAAATAGATGACTCACCTAGGATTTATCCATGGATTTCCTACATTGCTTTGGGAAAGTGCCAGTTCCAGCCAAGCTAGGGCAGAGACTGTTTGAATTATTTGAAAAATTGTAATGACTGTAATAATCTACCTCCCTAGACTAAAAAAAAAAAAAAAAAAAAAAAAGGTATAAAATTCTTTGGGATCAGACAGCCCATGTCTGGAACATGTGCATACAGATAAAACCTGGAGAGAAATATGCCAAAATGGAAGTTGTTGGGTTACAGTGAAAAAACACTTTTGATGATTTTCTCTGTGAGAACAAATATTTAAAAGGGTGTTTAAGAATGTTGGAGGCTTAATACAAAATACTGAATCTTTCACAATACCTAAGATTCATGAAAGTCTTTTGCATATACTTTAATTCTGAAAGCAAAATTTTTGAATAGCTAAATTTTCTATTATGGGTTATTATTGGCTATTAATAGATGAAATTAAATTTCAAGTACATTTTAAATTCTCAAAATTTGTATTTATACCAGAAAGGTTACTTCGGCTAACAATTTTATCTATTAGCATTCATATCAAGGCTAAGGTCACAAGTTAGCTAAGCAAATTCTCTGCACCAAAACTCCCATGTATCTTGTACATCTTTTATGTTTATATTTTACTCTGTATTTTAATCATTTACTTCTTTTTCACTTTTTTTTTTTTTTTTGCATACCTGAGGGCTGAGTCTCTTATTGTCCTATCTTTATTACTAGTTCCTTGAATATCCTAATTTGGATATACCATTCCTCTCCTGCTGAGACCTTGACTGATAAAAGACAGTTTTTATTATTGCAAAAAGAATCTACCATTCTTGACCAGTATAATGATTGCTTTCTAAAAATCTTCTCAATAGCTTCTGTAAGTCTAAATTCCTTTAGGAATTTAGCCTAACTTTTAGGCTCTTGGTGTGTAAAACTTATTATGTACCCAGCCACATCCTTTTCTGTCTTTCACCTCAGCCAAATTAAGATCACACCTTCTTCCTTCCAGGGCTCCACTCTTCACCCCCATCTGTTCTTGCGTTACTTCTCTGCTCTTTGAACTTTGAGAATACTTTTCTTAGAAGTAGCTTCATGTGCAAGGCTAAAGTGAGTATGAATATTACATTTTCAATGGGTATTGTGGGATGCGGGTGGAGAGGTAACACAGGTAAACAAAGCTAAATCACTTTTTTTTTAATTTTTTTTCAACGTTTTTTATTTATTTTTGGGACAGAGAGAGACAGTGCATGAACGGGGGAGGGGCAGAGAGAGAGGGAGACACAGAATCGGAAACAGACTCCAGGCTCCGAGCCATCAGCCCAGAGCCTGACGCGGGGCTCGAACTCACGGACCGCGAGATCGTGACCTGGCTGAAGTCGGACGCTTAACCGACTGCGCCACCCAGGCGCCCCGCTAAATCACTTTTTTACGGCAGCAGTTTTTGGTCTTTGATGTGCATTGTGACCCTCTGAGAGAGCAGAGGGTAAGCAGCATTTCTCAAACTTATTTGACGAATGGACTCTTGTTATCTAAGGGAACCTTGTTACCTACTAAGAACCTGCCGTCGTTCCTCAGTTCACAGTTTGGAAAACTTTGCTGTAGGAGGATGCTTCTAACTCTATCCTGCTCTTCCTCCATAAATATGTATTGAATAAATGAACAAATATTGACACAATAGGTCAGAGCTCTAAGAGAAAGGAAGTGGAAGCAAGGGCTCTACACCCCCCTTTCTTTTAATCCCATGGTGTCTGTTGTGTCAGGATCTTCTAAGATGGTGTGAGCTGGGAGGTGGCCAGCACTTCCTATAAGATCCAGTTTGAGGTACTGATTGATGGTGCCTGGCTATGGATTCAGAGGTCTTCTTCAAGCTTTTATGCCTAGATTAATTGTAGATGCAGTTTCTCCTCTGGGCTTTCTGCCTTAACCCTGAACTTGGTAGGGGTGGAAAAAAGGAGTAAACAAGAAGGCAGAGAGTAGTATTTATCAGGTGCTTGCAATATGCCAGGTACTATATTTGGGTTATCTCCTTTCCTGGAGAAGCTCACAGTCTAGGAAGCTCACAGGAAGGAAAAGACATAAAAATAAGTATAATTAATGCAGTATAATGTAACATACCACAGAACATAAATGTGTATGAATGAAGAGTTTGCACCCAGTTTTCTTTAACATTGTCTCATTATTCTGCTATGTCAGCATCTATAATTATTGGCATTTGACTCCCTATTTTATTGTGGAGTAAGCTTGAGACCAGACTGAGATAATGTCCACCTGTGTTCATGTCTTATGTAGAAAAATATACAGATTTTTAGAAGTAGACATATGGACTGGATGTTGCTAAGAGGGTAGAGGGGGAAATGAGCAGATAAGTTAGAGAAGTCTTTTTATCTAATATTTCACACCCCTTCTTCTATTGATCAACAAATACAAATATTGGCTAATTTGATTAATTTAGGGTCTTCTTCCTTTGCTTCTGCATTTTATTAGAGAAAATAGACTTAAAAAATTAGGCAGAAAGTTCTAGAAAGATGGAGTAGATGTATTTTTTCCTATTCATCCTGCTGAGTGTAGCTAGAAGCACTGAACATCGGATGTAAAGCAAACATAAGACTCTGAAAAAGGCAAACCAGTTAAAGACATTTGAATCCAAAGAATGACACAGTGGTGAGTTACCCATTTTTCATTTTGTTTTGATTTGATTTGCTTTATTCTTGCCCCATATGTCCCAGGCTTGGAACTGAAGATGTGAAAAGCCAGAACTTCCAGTGTGCACAGACAAAGGGGAGCCCCAATGACAGCCTGCTCTCTCTAGCCGAAGGACCAGGAAAGGGACAGCCTAGCATGAGAGAAAATGTTTAGACAGTTGCTACTCTACTCTGGCCAAACAACATAGAAAAAAACTATGTTTTTCCGACCCACATCTGAAAAGGCTATAAGGGCCTTTCAACCTCCACCCTGGCTTGGCTGTAACAAGGTACCCCAACCTCATTGCCTGTCCCCAGCCACTGTGGTGTCAGGCAAGACTAAGTAGGGAGCCAATTTTTCATCCTCACCTGATAGAAATGAAGCACTCTCTCTTCCCTTTCTCTCTGGGGTGGTGTCATTTCAAAGGGGCCCAGTGGAGGCTGAGGACTTTCACCACCACACAGTGGTAATAAGTCCACCTGGCCATCCCCCGCTCCCGCCCCCATCTTCCATGGTGCCGGAGATCATATGGAGAACTCTGACAATGCACTTCTATAGCCGTGGAGGCCTAGCAGGAAGCCAGTAATGAGTGCTCAGTAGTAACAAGGACCCACTACCACATCAGGTGTGAATAGAGACCAAGTGGAGAACTTGGATTTTCTCCCACTTACAGCAACGAGACAGTAATGATACCCCTTTTTCTTTTGGAGAAATGTCTAAAAATCAAGGAAAACAAAGGCTTAAGTAAGATCTAGAATCTCATAACATAATATCTCAAATGTCCAAGTGCCAGTTGAATTACACTCAACAGACCAGGAACTGGGAACATGTCAAACTGAATGTGGGAAATCTCTGTACCTTCTACTTAATTCTACTGCTTAAAAAAAAAAAAAAAGACAAAAAGATAAAACTAAATATAAAGAAAAAATATTCAAAACATCAGTGGAAAAAGGGCACATCATTATAGGGAAAAATTATTTAAATGATACCGGACCTCTCCTCAGAAACTATGGGGCCAGAAGGAACTGACAACCTTTTTCAAATGCTGAAAGAAAAGCACCCTCAACCAGGAATCTCATATCCAGTGAAATTATCCTTTAGGAATAAAGGGAAAATGAAGACATTCTTAATTAAAGGAAAACTAAGGGAATTTGTCACTAGACCACCTACCTTAAAAGAAGGGCTAAAAGAAGTTCTCTAAACAGAAAAGAAATGATAAAAGATGGAACCTTGGAATATCAGGAAGGAAGAATGTGATAAACAAAAATATTGCTAATACAATGACCTCTCTCCTATGGTGTTTTCTAAATATTTTTGATGATTGAAGCCAAAAATTATAAAAAAAATTAACCCCACACCCTGGTGTGGTTTCAAATGTATGTATATAGAGGAAATGTATAAGAAAACCTGTTTATAAATAGGAGAGGGTAAATGGCTGTAATGGAGATGAGACTTCTATATTTACTCAAGCAGGTAAAATGGCAGCAACAGTAATATTCAGAACCACACAAAATGGAAGTTCAAAAAATGTTCAGGGAACCCACAATCTCTTACAGAACACAGAAATGAAGGAAATGCTTCCCAATTCATTTTATGAAGCTATAATTTCCTTGATACTAAAACCAAAGACAGACAGATGGAGGAAGGAAGGAAGGAAGGAAGGGAAGAAAAGAAAACTACAGACTAATATTCTTTATGAATTTAGACACAAAATACAATATATTACTACTGGGGAAGGTACAGGGGATCTCTCTGTGGTATTCTTACAACTGCATGTGAATCTGTAAGTATCTCAAAATAAAAAGTTTATTTAGGGGCGCCTGGGTGGCTCAGTCGGTTAAGCGTCCGACTTCGGCTCAGGTCATGATCTCATACTCTGTGAGTTCGAGCCCCGCGTGGGGCTCTGGGCTGACAGCTCAGAGCCTAGAGCCTGCTTCACATTCTGTGTCTCCCTCTCTCTCTGCCCCTTCCCTGCTCATGCTCTGTCTCTCTCTGTCTCAAAAATAAATAAGCATTTAAAAAAAATTAAAAAAATAAATAAAATAAAAAGTTTAGTTAAAAAAAAACAGAGCAAAGGAGTGGGCAAAGACAATCTTAGATTCCATCTGATGTTAGTAGAATTCCAAAACTAATTTATAGGTGATTACAAACCCAAGTTAATTTTGCTCCAATAGATTTCTGAACATTTTACAACTCCCTTTAAGTGGTTGAAGGATGCCACAGTTTTAGGGTTAGGAAATAGTGCTGTGAGTAATTGAAAACTAATGTCAAATGCAAACTTGATGTTACTGTTCTTTTTTGTTATATTATTTATAGATATTTCAGTACTAGCAGTTGTCTTAATCTGTGGCAAAGTAAAGTGCAATCTTTTGAAAAGATATGGTTTTGGAATAACCTTAGGAGTAAGTCAACATAAATGACCTAAAGCATAGTGACCCTAACTCATGCTTATTCATTTCATCCCTAACCTTGGCACCCTGCAGCCATTCCTGTCTACCTAATCATTCCCATAATCCACACAGAGCACAAGAATTACATTAGGCAATGTGACCTTGGAACTCTCCAATGTGCCATTACTCTATGCTGACAGAAATGATATGACACTGTGATTCATAGCAAACCCTTACCAACTGCTTCTCAAAGGTTTGTCATGGTGGCTTTGTAAGTCTGCCCTGGTTGAAGAGGGTGTAAGGAAGTGTTCTTTGGGAAAGAGATAGCTGAATCAGTACCACCCTCATCTTCATTATCATATGAATTCCAATGTGCTGGGCCAAATTGGTTAGATGAATTTTATAATGAACAAAAGAAGACTGAAATCAAAAGCAAATTATTTTGGGGGCGCCTGGGTGGCTCAGTCGGTTGAGCGTCCAACTTCGGCTCAGGTCATGATCTCACAGCTCATGAGATCGAGCCCTGCGTCGGGCTCAGTGCTGACGGCTCAGAGCCTGGAGCCTGCTTCTGCTTCTGTGTCTCCCTCTCTCTCTGCCCCTAACCCACTCACATTCTGTCTCTGTCTGTCTCAAAAATAAATAAACATTAAAAAAAATTTTTCTTAAAAAGCAAATTATTTTTTAGGAGAAATCTAGGTCAAAAGTGAGAGGGATTTTTGTTTTGGTTTTCAAGCAATGAAAAGGGGTTTTTTTTTGTTGAGTTTTTTTTGTTTGTTTGTTTTTTGTTTTTAATTCTGGAGAAAAGTATAATGTGTAGCATAGTTTAAAGAAAGTTAAAGAAGAAATCAATCTATAAACCCTGAGAAGAAGATGGAAAAGTTAAGAGTTGAAAAGTACTGGTGGCAGAGAGTTTGGAAACAGAGTGCTGTTGAGAGTGACCATGTGCAAACACAGTAGTCGAAGATAGTATCTCGCTATTTTCAGAGCTGCAAGGTCAGGACTGTTAGCCACAAATACAGTGTGTGTGTGGGGGAAGCCACAAAGGATATTATTGTCAAGCTAGAGGTCAACTGGAGAAGGAACCAAGTCCATTGGATTCTCTTCAGGAAGAACTGTTGCAAATGAATTTATATTTAAAATAAAACATTATAATTTATTATTATATCATATAAATATTCCATACAGTCATGTTAAATATATATTTTAAAATAATTTGGTACATGGCATTTGTTCTTCCCTTTGGCCCTTATAGGGAACTCTTTTTTGTAATCTTTTATGCTATAGCTTTAAAATATTGATCTATTCAATACATATTTAATGAGCCTTCTATTGCTGTGGAGACTAGAAATATAGACAGGCGTGGCCTCTGCCTGGCAGTTGTCTTCCCCAGGGATACTGAATGGGCAGCTGGAGTCACATGGCCAGGGATGGAGTCCTAATACCATCGTGTCCTAGCCACGTGGAAAGTCATCTACTCTTTGGAAAACCATTTCTACACCTTTAAATTGAGAATAGCTTCTGATGTGCTTACCTTAAACGTGCTTCTTGTTTTGAGAATCGAATGGGATAATCTTAAGTGTGTGATGAGCTCTGTTCTTTATAAAGCATGATATATTTTTGTATGATTTTTGTACTTGTTTATACTCAGTCCATTGTGGGGCAGGAACCATGCCCTATGTTCTTTATATCCTCACACCCTAGCACGGGGTCTGGCACATAGTAAGTGTGGGCAGCAAATGCTGTATATGTCAGTGAATAATAGCTTTACTCGCATGGGTCTTACTACCGAGGTGACAATAAACAACAAAGATAATAAATCTATACATTATATGGCATACTAGAAGTGATACATGCTGCGGGAATAAAAATCTGAGTAATGAGAACTCAGAGTCCTGAGGATATGAGATGCAGTTCTTAAAGGGGAGACCAGGCTTGATTCCACTTTATAGAAGGTGAGGGTTTTAGCCATGTGAATATTCGCGGGAAGAAAATTGGGGGCAGAGGGAAAGACCAGTTTCCTAGTTGGTGGAACTCTGCCTCTCTTGTTCAAGGAACATCAAAGAAGCCGGTGTGTTCTGGGTGGAAGAAGGCAAGAAGAGGAACAGAAAGGGAGGTCAGAGAGGACATGGACAGAGTGAGCTATTGCAGGGGCGCCTCTGAGTGCACTGGGGGCCACTGCAGGGTAATGAGAAGATGTACCCTGATGTGGTCTGATTAGCTTCAAAAGAATCACTCTGGCTGCTACTTTGAGAGTGGATACAGGCAGACGAGGGGGAAATGACAGCAGCAGAGAGATTGTTAAGAGCTATTGTAGTAATTCAAGTGAGAGATGATAGTGCCTGCACCCCGGTGGTAGAACTGGAGAAAGAGAAGTGGTCAGATCTGGAAATATTTCGACAGTCTGCATATGGGATGTGGAAGACAGAGGAGCCTGCATGATGACTCCACTGTTTTTGCTGAACAACTGGAAGGCTGGAGCTGCCACATGAGAAGAAGCCTGTTGGGGGGTGCAGCTTGGAGAGAGGACCAGGAGTCAAGGTTGGGCATATCAGACATCCCAGTAGAAATGTCAAAGATGCATTCATATATCTCAGTCAGGAATTCAGGAGGGAGTTCTAGGCTAGAAGTAATAATTTAGAAATTGTTGGAATTTAAGTGGTACTTAAAGCCATGAGACTGGCTGAGATTACAGAAGGAGTGAGAAAAACAGAGGAAATGTCCAAAGAGGGAGCCTTGGAGCACGCCGGTGGTAGTTTAAAAGTTGCAAGAAAAGGAAGACAAAGGAGACTGAGAAAGAGGGATCAATGAAGCATTGGAAAATGCAAGATTTCCTCCAGGAATCCAAGTGAAGAAAGTGTATTATGGAAAAGAGAAAGATAAACTTGTCAATTGCTTAAATTTGTCAAGTAAGTTAGAGAGAACTGACCTTTGAATTTAGCAATATGGAGGTTATGAGTGACCGTTAATAGAACAGTTTTAGTGGTGTGAAAGTCAAACTCCTAATTAGAGTGGGCTTAAGGGAAAAGAGGAGGGCAGGAAATGGAAAGTGATAGAAACAACTCTCTTAAGAAGTCTAGCTGCAAAGAGAAGGAGAGAAATGTGATGGTAGTTGGCAGAAGAAGTTGAGTCAAGAGAGGTTTTTTGTTTTTTTTTTTAAGATGGCAAAAATAACAGCCTCATGTGTGCCAAGAGGAATGATCCAGCTAGGATGGGGAAGTTGATGATGCTGGGAAGAAAAGCGTTCTTAGGAGGATGAGATCTATAGTATAAAAATACAAACATAATAGGGTCATGGATAGTTCATTTAGAGAAACGGGTGGAAGGGCAGAGTGTTGGGTACATTCTGGAGAGTGAGCAAATGTCATGTCAATGGCAGTTCCCTTCTGGACACTTTGATTCTGTCTGTGAAGTAAGAAACAGAGTAAGTCAGCAGAAGGTAAAGATCGGGAAAGAATGATAGAGTTTTGAGGAAAGAAAAGGCATGAAAATTAGATAGTGGAAGAGAGAATGAAAAACTTTGTCCTTATGAATCTTTTTTTAAAATTTTTTTAATGTTTATTTATTTTTGAGAGAGAGACAGAGACAGAGTATGAGTGGGGCAGAGACAGAGGGAGAGGGAGACACAAAATCCGAAGTAGGCTCCAGATTCTGAGCTGTCAGCACAGGGCCTGACGTGGGGCTAGAACCCACGAATTGAGAGATCATGACCTGAACTGAAACTGGATGCTTAACCGACTGAGCCGCCCAGGTGCCTCAACTTCTGGTTGATCAAAAAAAGAGACTCTTCATGGTTATGGTAGACTGGGTAAGGAGAAAAAGCATTCTGAGGGGAAAAATACGTAAGTAAAATCACTTGTATCACCTAATTCGAGAATATGCCATAGAATCAGTCAAGTTGTGGCAGGACAAATAGTAGACTTTAGTACTAATAAGGCACAGCATAAGGAAGAGACAGTGCAGAATCTTGCTACCTGATCAGGAAGAAGGTAGGCCATAAATGTTGACCATATACTATGTTTTAGGCATCATACTAGGTTTTTACCTTCTTAATTCACTTATTCCTCACAGTAACCTGGAAAAGGAGTTGTTTTTATCCTTATTTTCCCTATGAGGAAACTGAGGCCCAGAGAAGTGAGCAAAGCGTCCAAGGTCACACAGCTTACAAGATGTGAACCTCTGGAATTGAATCGCACTGGCTTCGAAGCCTTAATGATGTACTGCTCCCTGTTTTAGACACTTTCTTTTCAAAAGAGTGTGGAGAAATTAATCAGAAGGGACAGTTCCCATACAGGGGACTCAAGTAGGTGCTAAGTGCAGAGACAATTTAGTATAGGGAGAAGTCTAAGATCAGAGTAGGGAGAGGAGAGGCCACTGGAGACTGGATTCTCATACCCTGATGCAGCCTCAGGCAAGACTCAACCTCTGTAGCATCAATTTATTCTTGTTAAAAAAAAAAAAACTGCAGGTTTTTATCAGGTGGTCTCTGACAGCCCTTCCAGCCCTAACGTTCTTTGTCTATAAGTAGCAGAGGGCACCAACAGCTTTCCTCTTCTCTAGGGAGCGTCCCCTGGGCTCTGTGCCCCCAGCACCAGACCTGAGGACGCCTAAGTGGGAGGCGGGTCTGGAGCTTTCCCCGGCCCCTCGGTCGCCCTATGATTGTTGAGGGTCCAGAAACAACCCCCCCGCGGGGGTGTAAACAGAAAACTGAGCACCGAGAGAGTATGACAGTCACTTTGGGGGGCTTAGGTGCCCTGCCAGGCGAGCCTCTCCGAGCACCAAGCAACGGGAGCCCCAGGCTGGTCGCCGGCTTATCGGCAGCAGAAGGCGCGGTGGGGCTGGGGCTGGGGCTGGGGCTCGCCCGGGTGGGCGGGGGCCGCGCCGAGCGCCCACCCACCCCCGCACCCCGGCGACGAGGAAGGCACTCAGCGCCCCTCGCCCGCGCCTGGCCTGCTGAGGGAGCCGGGATGGGGGTGGGGGGGCGGCGGCGTTCTGCTCCCGCGGGTAGGGGGCCTGGCCCCGGCGGCGGCGGGAGGCGTCGCTGGGGCGCGGCCCGCGTAGGGGGCGGAGGCGAAGGTCCCGCGAGCAAAGTCCAGGCTCCGCGGCCGCAGCGCCCCACGCGCCCCACGCGCCCCGCGGCTCGGACAGAAAGAGCTCGAGGTTGGAGGTGAGTCAGGCCCCGGCGCTCAGGCCTGCGGCGGGAAACGCCGGCGGCCGTGCGTGTGAGACCCGGACAGCGGGGTCTCCGCCCGGCGCCCCTTGGCCCCGCGACCCTGCGCCCGGCTCATACGCCTCGGTTGCGAGCGGTGAGGAGCTGGGCCGGTGCCCTTGGACCTGAGGCTGTTGGTTTCTCCCCAGGTTGACATGGATGTTGAGGCGGGAAGGAACGGAAGCGTCCGGTGCCCCGGGAGAGAGGAGGACGACTTTGAACTGAGCAGTAGCAGGTACCTCGCCAGCGCGCCAATCGGCAGGGCCCAATTCGGCCTTGGAAAGGGGAGAAAGTCTGTTGATGCCTTTGTTTTGGAGGCTTCTCTGGAGGGTGTCTTCTAAGATTCCGACTTTCCTGAAGGAGTGGCACAGAAGCTCCTTTTGAACAGGCTTAGGAAGAAGAGAAGGCTAGCTTCAAAAGTGCCTCTTCCCCACTTTGTGCGGTGTGATTCGATGAGTATCTGTGTTGTGTAACACTCCTTGCATCATAGAACTCAAAACTTTTATAAGTAACTTTCCTAAACATCTTCTGATTCTTCGTGCTTATAGAGCATGAGATATCTGCTGATGATGGCTGTGCTTTTTGAACAAGAGTAGTGAAGCAAACAAAACAAAACAAAAACAATAGCCATAACCACAACAAAAACCCTCCTCTCCCTGTTAATTCCTCTTCCTCCTTGGGTTATCTCCTCCCTCTGCCCCCAGCACCTCCTTGTTCGTATTTCTGCCTTTGGGGCAGTGAGGTGAGGAAGGGGTCCTTGAGCAGACTCATTCTTGGGTAAACTGAGCTTCCAGATCAATGTTTGTTCAGATGCAAAGGAGAAACCTCAGGGCTTCATTTGCTTGCTCCTCTTTCTCCGTGACTGGCTGTTTGGTACTCTGGGGCCCTTGTTAAAAGAGCATTTCACAGGCCTTAGTAGGGGTAGAAGCGACCAGTCAGTCAATGGTGTGTTGTCTTTGTTTTCTCTTTCAGTGTGGGAATAGTGAATCATTTTCGCCTTTAGCCTCAAATAGTTTCTGAGGCTGTTATGGGAGTTCATGCCAGGCCACCCAAAACTAATTGACCTGTGCCATCAAGTAATCACCCAGAGGGACAAATTTATCAGGTTCTGTAGTGAGTCCTCAAGCTGCAAGGGGCCTGATTATCCAAATGAAAATACCCTATCTGATGTTTAAACTAAAGAATTATTTTAGTCTGTTAACATCTTCATGCAGTGATATTGCTCCACTCCTTCTAAGTACTGTGGTATTCATTCATAGAAAATTTAGTTTGCCAAATAGAATTAGGAACCAGATGGATGGTATTATTTCTATAGGAAAAAAAAATGTGGTTTTCATAAGCTGGCAATTTAGGCCGGGATTGACTGTGAATCCATAAATAGATGGCATTTTTATGAAGGCTATATTTATGTATTGCACCCGCTGAACATTTGATGAGTGTACAAAGGAGCTATCACTGCAAAAGACGCAGTAATCCCCCAGAACCCACAGGAGGTCTCAGAAGTGAAGTTCGCAGCCTTGTATTGCAAACATGAGAAAACAGTTCAGAAGAGAAATAGAGAAAGTTAATATTAGTTAAGACTGTAAGATGGTGAAAGTAAATGTTGAGACTAATTTTTATTTAAAAAAGCAGACCAGGGGCGCCTGGGTGGCTCAGACGGTTGAGCGTCCGACTTTGGCTCAGGTCACGATCTCATGGTCTGTGAGCTCGAGCCCCGCATCAGACTCTGTGCTGACAGCTCAGAGCCTGCAGCCTGCTTCGGAATCTGTCTCCCTCTCTCTCTACCCCTACCCCATTCATGCTCTGTCTCTCTCTGTCAAAAATAAATAAAACATTAAAAAACAATTAAAAATAAAAAAAGTGAAAAAGCAGACCAAAGCTTATTCGTTCAAAGAAAGTCAAGCACACATTAGTTATTTAGGGCAAGTGGCAAGTTAGTCATATGATAGTTCCAGTCATGCTGCTATATTGCCTATGGCACCTTCTTCAGAATATATTTAGTGTCAGATGTCTGTCTTTTGATTTTAATATATGTTCCAAATAATTTGGGATCAAGTCTTCTGAGCAAAACTTTATCACCTGCCTAAACTAAACAGTTAACAAATTAAGCTAAATAAGTGCATTTAGGGGCGCCTGGGTGGCTCAGTCGGTTGGGCGTCTGACTTCGGCTCAGGTCACGATCTCATGGTCCGTGACTTCGAGCCCCGTGTCAGGCTCTGGGCTGATGGCTCAGAGCCTGGAGCCTGCTTTCAATTCTGTGTCTCCCTCTCTCTCTGCCCCTCCCCCGTTCATGCTCTGTCTCTCTCTGTCTCAAAAGAAATAAATGTTAAAAAAAAATTTTAAATAAGTGCATTCAGGTAAAAAAAAAAAAATCTCTACCCCCATGGAGTTTACATTATTATATGGACGACAGACATAATAATACTTGTGCAAACTAAATAAGCTACAGCAAATGTTAGAAGATAATAAATGCTATGGAAAATATTAATCAAGGCTAAGGAAATTGGGAGTGCACAGAAAAAGTCGGTTGCAATTTTTAATAGGGTGGTTAAGATAGGTGTTATTGGGAAGGCAGTATTTGAGGAAAGACTTGAAAGACACGAGAAGAGAGAGCTATATGGATGTGTGAGGGGACAGCCTTCCCAGCAGAGGGAACTGACAATATAAAGACCTACTACAGGACCATGTTTGGTATGTTCACAGAACAATGACAGCAAAGAGGCCAGGGTGGCTTGAAGCAGGGCAAACAGGAGTAGGGAAAATATGGTCAGAGAGGTAACAAGGAAACAGATCATATAGGAACCAAAATCTCATGTAAGAATTTTGGCTTTTACTCTGAGATAAATGGAAACCATTATAGGCTTTTGAGCAAAAGAGTAGCATATGACTTGAGTTTGTAAATGATTAGTGTGGATTCTGTCTTGAGGGTAGTCTGAAGTTGGTATAATTGAAAGTAGAGAGACTAAGCAGGAGTTTTCCTGGGCCATTGGGATAGTAATAAAAGTGGTGAGTAGTGGTTGAATTCTAGATTTATTTTGAAAGTAGAACCAACAAGATGTCCTGACATCACTCCTTACAGTCTTTCAGAAGAGTAGACTTTACTATTTTTAGATCAGTACATATTTTAAGCAACAGAAGAATTTAATTATTTGGCAGATATTAACCTCTGTGTTTTCTTTCTGTGTGTGGCCTCTGCAAGGCAGGTGGCCATTTCTCATTAATCCAGATATCCTTGTAGTACCTTGGACAGTTACCTTTGCACTTGATTGCCTTGCAGTGTTTGTTAAACTGGATAATGATGACAATGTGTGGATATCACTGTTTTATATTTGAAAATATTAGAATATTTGAATGTGATAATGACTCAAGTTTATAGTCAATTGACTGTAAAACATTTGGTAACAGATTTAAATTCAAACAATTATATTTTTTTACAGCAACCCAGACATGAAAAAAAAGGAGAGCGTGAACTTGATTGGACCACTAACCTTGGTAAGCTGTGAAATATTAAGTATGAATAATTCTTGTCTTCATTCAGATTTGGTGTCTTGAATCAGTAGTTATGGAGCCAGTAGTTTAAGATTGTCTTAGGTTGGCTTCTTACAATCAACAGATCACATTCTCAACATAGATGATAAAAGAGGTAGGGATAGGCTGGCTATGAAACAGAGAAGAGCCACGACTTGTGTTCATAGCACCTCACAAACTCACCAATTTCTAGAAAATGCATCTATGTATCTGTTTCACACACACTTACACACCCACCACTGCCACCACACACACCCACCAAATTTTGGTTAAATAAGATTGCATATATGGGGCGCCTGGGTGGCTCAGTCTGTTAAGCGTCTGACTTCGGCTCAGGTCATGATCTCACGGTCCGTGGGTTCGAGCCCCGCGTTGGGCTCTGTGCTGACAGCTCAGAGCCTGGAGCCTGTTTCAGATTCTGTGTCTCCCTCTTTCTCTGACCCTCCCCTGTTCATGCTCTGTCTCTGTCTCAAAAATAAATAAATGTTAAAAAAAAAATTTAAAAAAAAGATTGCATATGAAGAAAGTTATTGTTAACTACAGAAATTTAGAAATAATTAAGAAATCTCTGTTTACATTTGGCTTCCCAGAAAATTGATTAAATGTGGAGTAATTATTAGAGATTCTGATTATGTTTAACACAATTCTCAGTGCTTTTCTGCTGGTACAAGGCAAGCCAGTATATTTTTGGAAGAAGTCTAATCAGTTTTTCATTTGTAATATGTCTCAGAGAGGTGGCCCAAGGAAGTGTTTGCCTGCCTTGAGTAAATATGATGGGTTTCAAACTATGACAGCCATTATTCCATAGCAAAGAAGTTGGTATTAAGTGGCATGTCAGCTCAAATCTCCAATTTAGTAAGTAAATGAATGAAAAGACACCAAAACGTCTTCAGTCCCAAATGTTGTTGCACATTTCTCATGTCACCGCAAAGTCCCATTCTCCTCACCCTGATTCTTGTAATATTTTTGTTTAAAGGTGTCCGTTTTTTTTTTTAATTCAGTGCTTTAGAGAATAAGTTGTTTGTAAAACTAAGTCTAGTTTTAATGCACATGTTTTAAATCTGCCTCCTACAGGAAGTAAAACACCACAAATCTTGAGGTAGAAATTTAGAACATTTAATTTGACCTTAAAAGTTAAAATTTAGACTGAGTTGAAATATAATCTTTTCTGCCTCTGAATACATATTTATCCTGAAAGAGGTTCAGGACAACTGTTAGACGTTGGAAAAAACTGTTTCTAACAAGAATTAGCAATTAATTGTTTTGTTGAAAATCACTTAAAACAAATCTAAGTTTACTTAGGATGTTGTTGTGAAATTCTTATAATTTTAAATTTAAGCTTAGAGACAATGAAATTTTATTTAAGTAGTATGAAAAGTATTTAAAATGATCCTCAATTTCATATAAATGTTCACTAAAGAGAACATTACATGACAGCCCAATCCTGTACTTATAACTGGCCAGGAGACCCAAGTGCTGTATCTCCATTCCCTGGGAGTCATTAAAATGAACCTTAGGGACATTAGTCCCCATTGTTGCAATTTTAGGGAAACTTTGCCATTTGCTCTTAACTTTACCTGCTCCCTTTGTTCTTTGCCAAGCTCCCCCTGGCACTGAACCTTTGACTCTTTCGGTACTCTTGCTTGCCCTGCGTGTTTGATGTTGGAATTTGGCCTCCCCATACTGAACTTCTGGAACTCTGTGAGAACAGTTTGCACACCCCTCCTCCCCACCAAGTGTGTCTGACCTCACATTGCCCTGGCCTGTTGACCCTGTCTGACTCTGCGTCAGCTCTCCAAGACCCCACTCTGCCAAGCCTGACTCATCACTCATTCTCCTGATGACTGTGCCTCATCCCCAAAAGGGGGTGGGGTGATGGAAATGGGTAGAGAGAACAGATGAAGAAGGTGGTTGAAGGGAGATGCAAGGGATGGAGGGGAAGGTAGAGCAATGGAAATATAAGAGAAGAAGGATGTAACCTAGAAGGCAGAGAAAGAAAGAAGAAAACAGAGAGAGCCATAGAGCAGTCAATCAAAAATGGGAAGAAAAAGTGAGATTAGAGCTAAAAAGACAGTAAGGACAAAGTCTTTGGAGTATTAGGACGTTGATTGGCTGGTTAGTTCTTGAGTGTTGTGCATGTCACTGTGACAACTGGTATCACCCTTCTAAGTGATAGTACTAAGTACACTATGCATTGATAGTCCTAAGTCCAGGAGGGTTGGTGTGGTCCACCAAGTCTTTTATACCTCTTTCTAATAACATGTCCCACACTGCGCACTTCAGGACTTCTACTCATGGGGTTATCTGAGCACTCCCTGCAGCTTGCTAGGCACCTTGCTATTCTAGGCCTAAATACCCCCCACTTCATCTGTCCTCCCCAGTTCTTCAGCGAATTCTCCCTTATCCTTCCAGATTCTACCGTGAGCATCATCTCTTTAAGCAAGACTTCTCCAAATTACACATGTAGGCACTCCATAATGTTTGTTTCACTTCACTTCTGAGCTCCCTTTTAAAAGCTAACAAACTTCTTAAAGGAAACTTATCCATAAAACTTAGGGTGTCTGTTTCCTCCTTCTTTGTAATTCTCCCTCTGAAATATTTTGAATGTTGTTTTAAAGGATGTGATGTGTGTGTGCATGTGTGTGTTCTTAATGTTTACTCCTAGCTGTTTTTAACTCACTACCTAAGGAGCTTTGGAAGATCAAACAATATTTCTTCTTTTTTAATTGTTTTTAATGTTTACTCATTTTTGAAAGGGCGAGAGGGGCAGAGAGAGAGGGAGACACAGAATCTGAAGCAGCTCTAGGCTCTGAGCTGTCAGCACAAAATCAGATTGATTAACAAATAAATTAAGACAAATAAATAAAAAAGCAATTAAGCAAAATCAGATTGATTCCTTCACAGTATACAAAATAAGTAGAATCATAAAATTAATCTGCCAATAATTTGGATTGAAATCTTTCGTCTTCCTTACTACATTTATCTGCAACTATTATAAAAGTACTGACTATTATATTATATATATATTATATTATATTATATTATATTATATATATATTATATATATATTATATTATAAAGTACAACTATTATAAAAGTACTTTTATAACTATTATAAAAGTACTGACCTTAAATAAAAACCCAAAGAACATATAGTTGTGGAGAAAGAGAGATTCTTTTCTATGAGGTAGTATTTTATTCCCCCATCCCCCCTTTTTTTTAATTTTTTAGTTTCGATATTCTGACTGGCAGGATAAGTTATTGATGTCCCTGGGCACTGTCATGGCCATAGCTCATGGATCAGGTCTCCCCCTCATGATGATAGTATTTGGACAAATGACTGACAAATTTGTTGATACTGCCGGAAATTTCTCCTTTCCAGGTAAGCATTTCTCTATTTTTTTAAAAACATACATTGTACTCTAACTGGATGAAAGATTGGAAGTTGATTTTGCTGTTCCTCATCTACTTGTTTAATGGTTTGGATTCCTGGGTGACTCTAGATATCACTGATAGAGTTATAAAATTCTCAGAAAATTCCTCAAATGCTCATTTAAGTTTCAACAAATAGGTGTATGTTTGACTTTTCTGTTTGACTTTTAATACAGAATAGGGAAATATACAGAAAGCTTTGCATCTCAATAAAGCAGGGCAGTCCCTTTACTTGAAGGCTGTAGAACTATAACAGAGTATGTCCCTCCCTTTAGTGATTACTGACAGAATTCAAAATACCTCAGTTAGCATGGGATTACTTCTTAGCTATACTCGGCTTGTAGCTCTGTTTCTGGTTTTATTTTTCTTTTTTCTCCCTCCACCCTTTCTGTTAAAATTATACCATTTTATGTCTCTAATTTTTGGATCAACCAGGTTGACTGAACCTTGATATAACACTTCATTAAAGAGTGAATGGTTTCAATATGAGAATGATGTATTTTGAAACTCAGGCAGAGGAGTATTAATTACTGAAGAGCCAAAGGGGTCCCATAAGTTAATGTCATCTGTAAGAGGGACTTGGGCAACAGCTCTGGATTCCGGTTCCAATGGACAGAGTTATTTTCATAGTGGCCAGATTCAACACAGAAAGAAAGATTTCTGTCCTTTCTACCAAGCCTGATGGCTCAGTTCCGGGATCCCAAGAGACCCTGTGGGCGCTAGGCTGGATAACACTGAGTGAAACTTTATCGGTACACAGGTGGTGGAGTATAAGGAAAAAAAAAATGATAAAGGAAAGGCAGCTTAACATAGCAAAGATACCTGAGAAAAAGTGGACTCTATCATTTAGATCAGCAAGAGTTTTCAGTGTTTACTGATTCAGGACTACGTATTTGGTTAGCAGTGTAGAGCTTAAGTGTAATTACCTAAGAGAATATGATTGCTTAATTCATACAATGAGATCTGTTTACGTAAATATCAGTATCTTTTAGAAATCTGGTAAAAGTGTCTTTTGAATAATTAAAGTTCCTAAAAAAAAAAAAAGCACACTTTATTTTTGCTCAAATACCGTTGTCTCTGAGAAGAACCTCTATCATAAAATAACAATGATAATGGTAATCTTTTATTGTATTTATTATATGCTAGGTCCTATTTCACTTAACCTTTACAAGAACAATCCTTCACAGTAGGTAATATTATACTCTGTAACATATGAGGAAACTGAGGCTTGGAGAGGATAAATAACTTGTCCAAAATTACATAGCTGGTGGGGGTTAGGACAGATTCAAACCCAGACCTTTCTGCCATCCAAACAATGCTCAGGACCCAACTATACTCCCAATGTAAAAATGTGGGTTTTCTTATAAAAGCAAAAATGGGTTTGGGAAAGTTTTAAATGGATTACTTTGTTTGACCAGTGACCGAAACTTTAACACAAATATTGTAAAGGTAAAATTGGAGCAAGATAGGATAGTTTAAAAAGTCTTTAAGGAAATGAGGAGTAAGAATTTTCTATTTGTTGTCCTTTTACTTCTTAGAAGATCTATAGGTCTATTATGTGTTTCTATATATGGCAGGATGATGCCCAGATTTGGACACATCAATCAAAGCTGGTTTCAGCTCAGGGTTAAAAAATTAGATTAATGGATGAATGGATAAACAAAATATTATATATATATATATATACACATATATATACGTATATATATATACGTATATATGTGTATATACATATATACGTATATGTGTGTGTATATATATATATATATATATATATATATAATGGAATATTATTCAGTCATAAAAAGGAAAGCAATCCTGACATGTGTTACACCATGGATAAACCTTGAGGATATTGTGCTAAGTGAAATAAGCCAGTCCCAAAAAAGACAAATACTGAATGACTCCATTTATATGAAGTAGTCAAATTCCTATAAACAGAAAGTAGAATAGTGGCTGCTGGGGGCTGGGGAAAGGGGGAAATAGGGAGTTGCTGTCTGATGAGCATAGAGTTTCAGTTTTGCAAGATGAAACGTTCTGGAGGTTGTGCAACAGTGTGAATATACTTAACACTACTGAGTCATGTGAATATACTTAACGCTACTAAATTGTACACTTAGAAATGGTTAAGGTGGTAAGTTTTGTTATGTATTTTATCTCAATTAAACATTTTTTAAAATGAGCTTAAAATAATGCATCACACTTAGCACAGATGAGTTAGTGTTTGGGCCAATTTTAATAGTCCTGTTTTTGGTTTTACTGACACCAGAATAATTCCACAACTTTCTTATTTGGAACAGTTTGTTTGTTTATTACTTGTTTCTAATTATGCAACCAGATTGCTTTGAGCTGGGCATGGCAGATAGTGCCATGTGCTGGGCCCAGTGCCAAATTCAAGGTCTCTCTGGGAAATGACACAAGCAAGTCACTTACAAAGCTGTGATTGCGGGGTTGGTAAACTCCCCAGAGTTGCCAACGTAGTTTCTGTAGCCACCAAATGAAATGACCCTTGGTCTTCTATAGCCACATTTGTCATCAGGCCTATAGGCTATCTTGGATGATTTGCAGTAGGAAGCCCCTCACATGTTATTAATGTCCACTCTTCAGTAGTTTGTGAATATAGTATTCGCATACCTCTTTGGAGAAAATGAAATCTGTAAATTTCATACTCAGTCTAAATCCAGAGAGTTCCCTGGTATGTTGGGAGTTGTAGAGTTCAGCAGAAATCATGGAGATTGAGACAAGATCAGGTACTTAGCTGTACTTAGCCTTAGCTGAGCTCTCTTGCTCATCTCATAGAGATGATATTTATTTAAAGTCTATTCCTTAGAATTGTTGGATTCTTGGACAGCTGGACTTAATGGGAGCCAATAAGAAGGGAATGTTGGAAGAAAAAAAGGTTTAAATTACAAGGTTTGACAGTGAATAATTGTGAACAGAGTCCATCCTGTCAACAGAATAAACCTAGTTGGTGACAAGGTTTGTTCCCTCACAATGATTCAGTTGTGCAGAAAGGTGCACATTCTGTGTCCAAAACGTTAAGGACAGAGTCATAGGAGACATTTTTATGCAGAGTATCAGGAACTTTATCTATGTTATGTCAAGTCTATGTGACTGTAATGAGCTGGAAATTTTTGTAGAGAAATCAATATACCCCGCACACCTTTGCGTTGCTACATGGTTAAGAGGAAAAGGCATTTTGGAGACCCGTTACCTTACCTAACTGCACATACTGCCTAAGTGGTCTGGATAAACATTAGCTATTTGTTTTGTGCTGAATATTTCCATAAGATAAGAGAAGTTCTAGGCAGAATGGAGGAAGGCAGACATTGATTTGAGACTTAAACATGACAGTCAGGACTCTGTAATATCTCCCCTGTAATCCTTAAGATGTACAGTTATTTAAGCCCTTTACTTACCAGCTGTATGACCTTGTGCAAGTTACTTAACCTCTGTAATTCTTATTGTTCTCATCTTTGAAAGGTAATCATAAACTTACTGATAGAATTAAATGAGACCATTTATATAAAGCATCTGGAACATAGTAAATGATCAATAAATATTGGGGGAAAGTAGCTGTCAAAACTTGGAAATGAAACAACCACTCTAATATTCTGTTTCTTCATCCATAAAAAAAGATTTTATGGGAGCTCTCTGAAAGGAATAGGCAACTTCAAGAATTCCCCGTTTCCTTGTTCTGGGAGGCATTCAGGCAGACCGGAGTGGGAGTTACCCATCTTCGTGCTGTAGAATCAAGTGGGGAGGGGCTCTTGGGTGGCTTAATTGGTTAAGTGTCCCACTTTGGCTCTGGTCATGATCTCGTGGATGGTGAGTTTAAGCCCTACATTGGTCTGTCTGCTGTCAGCACAGAGCCTGCTTCATATCCTCTGTCCCCCTCTCTCTCTGCACTTCCCTCTCAAAAATAATTTTGTTTTAAAAAGAATCAGGTGGGGCGGGGGGCGCCTGAGTGGCTCAGTCGGTTAAGGGTCTGACTTCGGCTTAGGTCATGGTCTCACGGTTGTGAGTTCAAGCCCTGTGTCGGGCTCTGTGCTGACAACTCAGAGCCTGGAGCCTGCTTCAGATTCTGTCTCTCCCTCTCTCTCTGTCCTTCTCCTGCTTGTGCTTTCTCTCTCTCTCTCTCAAAAATAAACATTTAAAAAAATATATCTTGAAAAGAATCAAGTGGGGGTACTTCTTAGAAATGTGATGCTCTAGACTCAACCAGAGGTTCTGATTTAACTATTCTTGCATGGAGCCTGGTCAACTCTATTTTTTTTAAGCTCCACATGTGAGTCTAACAGGCAGATGGCATTGAGAACCCCCAACAACAACTTGGAGATTATTTATGAGACTAGGGTAGAGTAGGTAACATCTGAGAAGACCAGACCTAGGCCCTTTCTAGATCTAGAATCCCATTAGATTTCCAGATCTAGAGTCCTATGACTTTTTGGGGAACACATCAGCACACATCTGCCTTACCTTAGTCCTTAGGCAGCGGAAACTCTCCTAGGAGCTCCTTGGGTTACTAACCCAGACCTAGGTTGCCATTCTCAGCTTTGACTCTGAGAACAGAGCATTTGAATGCCCATAGATTCTTATTTCCTAAGAGGGAGGATCGGTCTGAGTTATAATATCCTCACTGGGAGAATTTAAACATTTGAGGTAAACACTGGAGAAGAGTAAAATTCATTTAAATTTTACCTGATATCTTAAGTTCTGGGGGAGAAACTAGCCCTATACACATATATGTGGTATTTTCCCAAGGTTTGAACAATGATTTCCACCAATACCCAGCTTTAGGTAGCTTGTCTGCCTCTAATTCCAAATACAGTTCCAATTTGGCATCCCAACGCTGCCGTATTTAAGAACCCAGGGAGGAGGTGCCTGGGTGACTCAGTTGGTTAAGCGTCTGACTTTGGCTTAGGTCATGATGTCATGGTTTGTGGGTTTGAGCTCCATGTTGGACTCTCTGTTGACAGCTCGGAGCCTAGAACCTGCAATGGGCTCTGTGTCTCCCTCTCTCTGCCCCTCTCCAGCTCCTGCTCTGTGTGTGTGTCTCTCTCTCTGTCTCAAAAATAAACATTTTAAAAATTAAAAAAAAAAAAAAAAAGAAGAACCCAGGGAGGAAATGAGCACACACAACTGAACTGATTAGAACAGAAGTAAAATAGGGTATGATTCCTTAAGGATCTGATAGCTTAAAAAAAGCAGATTAAAAAGCAGAAACACTTCCCTGTGAACATCAGTAGAAGTTGCAATATTGAGGGAGAAATTATGCCACAGTCAGGCCCACGTGCCTGGTTATTGATCCTGACTGGTAATTGATTCTGACAGTAGTTTAAGTTTTAAATACATTTCAATCTTAGCCCTCTTTGGAAGAAGCTAAGGAAGATACACTGCATGCATAAAACATGAATATTGGATTATTTCCATGTGTTAAAGGAACAAAGACTAGTTTCTCTCCTAGAGTCCTGGTAAATGGGAAATACCCTGGTATATTTTGTCCACAACACCGTGGTGACATTTTGTCCTATTATTTTGTGAGTGCAGTGGACATGGGCTGTTTCCTTTTTATTTTTTCACTTAGTGGGTTTTTTTTAAATGTGTATTTGTTTTTGAGAAAGAGAGAGAGAGAGAGAGAGAGAGAGAGAGAGCAGGGGAGGGGCAGAGGGAGAAGGAGAGAGAGAAAATCCCAAGAAGGCTCTGCTTTGTCAGCACAGAGCCTGATGTGGGACTTGATCCCATGAACTGTGAGATCATGACCTGAGCCACAACCAAGAGTCAGGTGCTTAACCAGCTGAGCCACCCAGGTGCCCCTTCCACTTTGTGTTTTTTGAAAAGTGAAAATAAGTCCTTACCACATGAAACAATCAGTGTAGTATAAACTTAGGAACTATATGTATAGCGCTAGGACTCTCAGCCTCCTTAGTGGCTGTGTGACTTTGGATAAGTGACTTTGTCTGTGTCTCAATTTCCTCATCTGTGAAAGGGGGATTCATAAAGTAGTCATACCTCATTGGATTGTGGTGAAAATTAAATGAATTAGTACATGTAAAGTGTTCAGAACAAAGCCTGGTATATAATAAATGTTCAGTAAGTGCTTGTTATTATTAAAACAGAAATGGCACATTGATAGTTTTATCAAATTAGTTCAAATTAATAGACAATATAATTTTCCCTCCTTTACAATGGATGTAACTCAGTCTTTCTGTTACTTACCACAAAAGGCAACATGTAAGGGAAAACATGCATATATTGAAATAAAATCAACAAAAACAATTATCTATAAAGTGCTTTTAGCCACTAAGAAAAAATGCCCCTTAAATCCTGTGTTTTCTATTGAGACCATTTATTTTTTCCTCCTCTGTCTTCTGTATCCGCTCCTCTCTGCTGCCTCAGAAAGCTGCTTTGCTAAAGGCCCAAGCTCTCCAGGACCGCGGCGAACCTGGAAGGGCCACCTTTCCCCATCTGGACCCTAGAGATGTCCTGCATCTAAACCCTTGGATTTTTTATTTGAGTAAAGTGAAAAGAATTCATTGAGGGTGAAAGGAAAAAAAGATTTTTAAAACCTAGTAATGCCTGTTAATAGTTTAGCCTTTCAAAAATGTCTTATTTTGTTTTGTTTTTGTTTTTTGTTTTGTTTTTATTTAGTGAATTTTTCATTGTCAACGCTAAATCCAGGCAGAATTCTGGAAGAAGAAATGACTAGGTAATTGGCTGATATATATGTAGTTATGATATATAAATGTAGGTACTTATATATATATAAATATGATGTACTTTTTAAAAACATTTATTTAACTATTTTAAGAGAGAGAGAGTGGGAGTGGGGCAGAGAGAGGGGGAGAATGAGAATCCCAAGCAGGCTTCATGCTGTCAGTGCAGAGCCCAATTCAGGGCTCGAAATCACAAACTGAGATCATGACCTGAGTGGAAATTAAGAGTCGGATATTTAACTGACTAAGCCACCCAGGTGCCCCTATGATGTACTTTTAAAAATGTATTATTTGAGAATAATGGCAAACTTACAGAGAATTTTAAGAATATAAAAAAGTGTCTGTATGCTCTTTACCTTTGTTATATTCTTTATATTTATATTTGTTATATTCTTTGACCTGTTGTTATCATTTATACCCACCCCCATCACATCCACTATTTGAAGTAACTTGCATACATCATCATGGCCCTTTATTCATAAAAACTTCAGTGTGGTTCCTAAGCACAGGATATTCTTTTCATAACCATAGCACAGTTATCAATGTCAGTAAATTTAATATCGATACAGTAGTTTGATCTAATAGAAATCTCAAGAGCCTGTAACATAATGTTTGTATGTTTACTTATCCATCAATGTTGCTGATTTAAATGAGCACATCTGTATACTATTATAGACCCAAAAGGCTTTTATCTGGAAATAGTTTGTAAAATTATATCAAAAATGTATTTGAAAATGTCAAAACTGAATTTGTTCTTTTAAAGACACTAACTTTCCTGTAATTTAGTTAAGACTTTACTCAAAATTAGTATGAATTTATGACATATTTAGCATACTATTAAAAAAATATTTTCAAATTCTGCCAAATAAGAAGAGGTTATGGGGGGGGGAGTTCTTTCTGTAAACAATATGAGAAAAGTTACACTAAGACCCACTTCACATATTTGGTCTCTTTATTCCTGTAACTTGTAATCTGTGAATTGTAGTGAAGTTTTTCAATAGGATCAGATATACAAGTATAAAATCTAAATAATGAAACAAAAAACATACCATGTTTATAAATTGTCAGTATCAGTTTTAAAATCATTAATGTCATGATTTTTGTAGTTAAGCACAAAAAATTATGTTTTCTTTGATAGTTCAAGTGGATAGATTTGCCATCATCCTCTTAAAATTTAGGAAAAGAGGAAAGGCTAAAAAAATTTTTTTTAATGCTTATTTATTTTTGAGAGAGAGAGAAAAGAGTGCAAGCTGGGGAGGGGCAGAGAGAGGGGGAGACACAGAATCCAAAGCAGGCTCCAGGCTCTGAGCTGTAGCATAGAGCCCGACACGGGGCTCGAACTCATGCCATGAGATCATGACCTGAGCTGAAGTTGGACACTTAACTGACTTAGCCACCCAGGTGCCTCTGGAAAAGAGAAAAGATTTTAATGTGTATTTGTTATGATGTCCTACACAATCTTTGTGATTTCAGTAAACTTAATTGCCAATTCTGAAGATTTTTCCTGAAAGAGATGAAAAAAGGACAGTATTTAAAAGAAACTTTCTAATTATTTTCCAGATATGCATATTATTACTCAGGATTAGGTGCTGGGGTTCTTGTTGCTGCTTATATACAGGTTTCATTTTGGACTCTGGCAGCCGGCCGGCAAGTCAGGAAAATTAGGCAGGAGTTTTTTCACGCTGTTCTACGACAAGAAATAAGCTGGTTTGATGTCAGCGACACTACTGAACTGAATACAAGGTTAACAGAGTAAGTGTATTGTTAATGTCAGACTTTCATAATGAAATTAACCACTAACTATGTGAACATTTGTCATGGTTAGATTTTAAATTTAAAACAATTACTAGATGAAGCGTTTAATACGTACTGGGACTAGATCATCTGATAGCCCTTTCTAGCATTTACAGCCTGTGCCACAATGCATTTTCCTTATGTTAGTTTGTTCTCCTCAGTGGTAGGGTAGGCTAATGTGAAGATGTGCTCTCATCTTATATTATCTCTCAGTGGAGCTTACCACAGGGCCTGACAGATGTTATACATTCAATTTAGATGACTGAGTGAAAAAGTAAATGCGTGAATGAAGTCACAGAGAGACTTTTCTTAGTTAATTGTTGGCTCTTCACTTATTCAACGAGTATTTGAGGGGCTACTTGTGCCAAGCACTATTCTAGATGTTCGTGATTATACCAGTGAACAAGACTAAGCTCACTGTCATCGTTGCTTACTTTCCCGCAGAGGGAGACAGATGGTAAACTTTTTCTTACTGGAGGCCCTGGCACAAGTGTAGTGAGCAAATGAAGTAAAAAAGGAGGGAAGGTCAAGACATTTAGGACCTGGTTCGACCTCACTAAGGCCTTGTGCTTTGACTCAGAGTGAAATGGGCAGCCATTGGGAGCTTTTGGTCTGAGGAGTAACATGTTCAGACTTGCGTTTTCAAAGGATCACACTGGCTGCTGTATGGAGAATAGAGTGGGTTCAGAAGCGGGCCCGGGGTAGAAGCCAGTGGCACTTTCCAATTACCGTTGAGATGCCCTTCCTAACTCCCGCTTTTAAACAAGTTGACTCATATGTTCAAAATGCTAATCCTTCTCAGACAGGATTAACTCATTCCGTAGTATTAACTTTAATGATACTAACTTCTTAGAGGCACGAACTGATCCTGAAACTCTTCCTTTGTGCAGTAGTTAGGTGAGGAAAAATATCGTTCAAGAGGCTAAAACTGTGAAAGCGGCTTGCTGTAGCATGAACAAGTTTTACCTGTCTGTGTGTTTGTTAGATGTCTACTTCAGCTTTCCAGCCGAAGATCTCCTGCCTGTAACCACTTAGTGTGATCTTTTTTAGTGACATCTCCAAAATCAGTGAAGGAATTGGTGACAAGGTTGGAATGTTCTTTCAAGCAGTAGCCACGTTTTTTGCAGGATTCATAGTAGGGTTCATTAGAGGATGGAAGCTCACCCTCGTGATAATGGCCATCAGCCCTATCCTGGGACTCTCTGCAGCTGTCTGGGCAAAGGTGTGTGAAACCGGGGCGTTTTCACGTGTGTCAGGCCACACATACAAGAGCTATTTTTAATATGCAGGACTCTGGTTCTTGCAGTTGTGCAGATCTGTGTTCCATGTCGGTTGAAACCACAATAAGAAGCATGTTGTTAATGCTGTAATGAAGAAACTTATTTCTGATGTGATTTAAAATGTCAGTTATTACCTCACAGATTTTTCTCACTGCTCTTATTGCTTTGGGTAAATCATCAGGCATAGCAGTTTAAACTACTTACACGGTATGTCCTTATAAAGGAAACATAAGTTTAAACCATAACATTCTTCCAAACCATTGCATGAATATAAGAAAATTAAAGTTCGGGTTTATTTACTTTTAAGTGTTACCTGTGATGGTTAAGTGGCACCCTGCCAGTCTTGCCTTGCTATAAAATGTGTATAACCTGTTCTACTTCAGACAATACTGTAGAGTTGAGAAATTTTTCTGAAAACTTTCTCTCTTTTGGAGGTTGATGATTTATCTAGTAACTTACTTGTATCCCTTTTATTTGGATTATTTCTTTACCTTTCTCCTGCAGCGTCTTGTTTAGCCATCTTAGAATGCCCATGAGTAGATCTGGAAGTATTGTGTTCATAGTACGGTAAAACCTTGGATTGTGAGTAACTTGTTCTGCGAGTGTTCCACAAGATGAGCAAAGATTTCTAACAAATTTTAACTTGATAAATGAGTCATGTCTTGCACTATTAGTAGTCCGTGATGCCGAATGTCACATGGTCACAATTGAGCCAATGGTTCTTGAAATTCTTTGATATATGAGTGCTTTGGATTATAAGCATGCTTCCAGAACAAATTATGCTCACACATCAAGGTTTTACTGTAATTAGAAATCATGACACAATAAAGGAAAGAATAGTGATTTTCCAAAGCATTAAGATTTTAGTTTAGTTTATTTTGCAATTAGAAGAGAAAAAAAACCATAGTAGATATGGAACGTGACATTATTCCTCAAAATGTATTAGAGAATTATATGTGGATTTTCTGTTCCTGACTACTCTTGGGGAGCAGATCACCAGGGTGGGTCAGATCTAGCCTTTGTAGGGGGTGGAGAAGCCATTGGATCTGGTACACTGAATGTCGTTCACTTAGTGACTTCAGTTTTCAGGAAGGGATAGAGAGACTTTGGAAAGAAAAAGTAAAATGAAGAGTTGACAGTCTGCCTTTTAACTTTTCTCCCCATACAAAAGTCATGAATGTTTCTCTTCTGTCCAGATACTCTCCGCATTTAGTGACAAAGAACTGGCTGCATATGCGAAAGCAGGAGCTGTGGCAGAGGAGGCTCTGGGGGCCATCAGGACTGTGATAGCATTTGGGGGCCAGAACAAAGAGCTGGACAGGTCAGGAAGGTTCTCTGTCCGCTTTTATATTTTTTGTTGCTCATTCTTCTGTGGTATGTGTTTGCTGCTTTCCTTTTCTTAGTATTAATCCCTCCCCCACAAAATATACAGTTTAACGTCAGCCCCTAAAGCAGGGTTTTTACCCATTTTATGTTCCGTGGACCCCTTTGGCAGTCTGATCAAGCCTATGGACTCCCTTCTTAGAGTAATGATTTTAAACTCCTAAGACAGAAATAGATAGGATTACCAAGGAAACCAATTATAATGAAGTATAGTTTTCAAAATATTTTTTTTTAAATGTTTTTATTTATTTTTGAGACAGAGAGAGACAGAGCATGAGCAGGGAAGGGGCAGAGAGAGAGGGAGACACAGAATCGGAAACAGGCTCCAGGCTCCGAGCCATCAGCCCAGAGCCCGACGCGGGGCTCGAACTCACAGACCGCGAGATCGTGACCCGGCTGAAGTCGGACGCTTAACCGACTGCGCCACCCAGGCGCCCCCAAAATATTTTTAAATTACGATATAGTATATATGTGCTTTCATTGGTAACATATTAATAAGAGCGAACTATAGGTTCAATAACTACTGTAACTCTGAAGGAAAAATACAGGTAAAAGTTATTTCAAGATATTTGTATCACTTGTAACATGATATAAAACTGATCCAGGATTTCTACTGGCAACAAAGTCATAGTTACTGCTAATTCTACCAGGGTTTGTTGCCTGCATTGATAATCCAAGGAAATGCTAAATTTCAGGTATAGGTCAGTGAAAATAATTATATAATTTTTTCCACATTCGAATTCCTTGACCATGGATCCCAGGCCAAGAACCCTGCTCTAAAGGAACCTGACATACAAAAACCAAAATGCCAGATCAAGGCCCACTGATAAAGGCTAGGCTGCCTTACTTTAATGTCCCCAACCAGTTTTCTTTAAATAACATTCCCTAATACAGTGAAAGTATGATTCTGTGTTTTTTGTTTGTTTGTTTTGTTTGTTTGTTTTTGCCATTCTGTGGGACTCCTGATACCTACAACTTTTTGAAAGAGAAATTCTCTGGAAATACTCCAGCATTGAAAGCAACAGTTCCCCTAATCCCCTCCATTTTCGTTTTCTATTTTTCTGTTCCTTAAGCCCTCTTCAAAACCGCGATGCTCCTTTCTCTAATCTCTTCCTTTTTCTCTCTTGCTGCTGCTTCCTGCACACATAGCCCACACAGAGCACACTAACCCTCCCTCGGACCTCAGGATGTGAGTGTAATCAGTACCGCTCCATTAGCCGCAGTAAGCAAGCCACCTAAGCAAAGGTAATTACAGCACATCCACCACTGTCACCAGAGCCTGGGGGTCACACGGGGCTGGCCTGAATCTCCCTGGGTCCTGGGGCCCAGCCACACGAGACTCATCACAGTGCTGGACGTGGCATGCTGGCTGTCTCCCCAGGGACGCTGCTCTGCTAAATGAATGCAGTGCCCGGGACTGAGGAAAGCATGCTGGAAAGGGGGCTGCTTTAAGTAATTAAACAAAGAAACTTTTTGGTGGCAACTACATTTTTTAAAAAACTAAGATATGCTCAATATCTCATTTGGTTAAACTAAAAAGAATGGTATTTGTTTTTTGTTAGAAACACACTATTTTTATATATTTTCTCTACAGTATCATTTTATATACATTGTGTTTTTCCCCCTAACTTTAGGAAGCCCAAATTAGATTTTACACACTTGCTGTTTCTAGCATGGAAAGGTAGATTTAATTTAAATTGATGTAAAAAAAATTATAATTTAACAGACCCATGGTAGACATTTGTACCTTTGTATGACATCCTAGAAGCCACTAATATGAATTTTACTTATTTATTGATGTTAATTTTGGGGGAGGGGGAGGGGCAGAGAGAGAGGGAGACACAGAATCCAAAGCAGGCTCCAGGCTCGGAGCTGTCAGCACAGAACCGACGCAGGGCTTGAACTCACGAACCGTGAGATCATGACCTGAGTGGAAGTCAGACACTTAACTGACGGAGCCACCCAGGTACCCCAGTAATATGAATTTTAATTGCTACTCAAAAGTGTAATAGAATGAGCAATATTCAGGAGATTAAATTCTAAACAATAATAGCAATAATAACAGGAATAGGAATTACTAGGTTGTGCCAACTGTGAACCAGCACTGTGTTAACTACTTTCTAATGTTGTTCTTCAGTATCATAATTATCTTACTCGGTAGGCATTATTTACTCCATTTTACAGAAAGCGTAATGAAAATCTAAAAAAATTCAGTAAGAACCCATATCCTATGAGTAGTGATCACTTCATAACCTTGTTCCCTGGCTTGACAGTTGAAGATCAGCATGACCAGAAAACAAACAAAACAAAACAAAACAAAACAAAACAAAACAAAACAGCAAAGGCCCAAGTTTAAGTACTTGTAGAGTGTAAAATTCCTGTCCCTCATGCAATGGGGCAGTAGAGGGAGGTTTTTCTCTTGCCTAGAGAAGAGAAATTGAGTTGTGTAGAGTCTAACTATTTTCGGCATCCTGAAAGGTATTTACATTTTGATGCCATTCCTGTTTGGCTTGGTTTCTCTTCTTCCACCTTAACGTTGGCTTGTGATACTGGCCATGAAGGTGAAGGTGAAGCTCTACCATATCCCGGAGGGACGTTCAATACTGGAACAGCTACAGGAGACTGTAGGGACCAAGGGAGGTGAGTTACCACCAGTAAAGAGAAGGTTCAGATGGGTTCTAGTCCTGGCTGATCCTGAATTGGTTCACTTCCCAGGAAGCTGGGTCCCAGCAAGAGTTTCTTACTTTGATGGCTTTCTTCCTTAAACCTCCAACTGTATAGGAGGTGAATATGGCTCTGATTGTGGATTGTTTTCTTGTTACAACATTTGCCTCTCATTTTCTGGTAGGTATGAGAAACATCTACAAAATGCCAAAAAGATTGGAATTAAAAAGGCGATTTCAGCAAGCATTTCAATGGGCATTGCCTTCCTATTAATATATGCATCATATGCACTGGCCTTCTGGTATGGATCCACTCTAGTTATAGCAAAAGAATATACTATTGGAAATGCAATGACAGTAAGTAGTTTTCCTAATATTGATGAAAAAACCGAAAATACTGTTTATCCATCTACCTTTTGTTTCCTTTCATACTCCTCCTTTTCGAAGTATGAGCCATGATTACAGGCTTTTTTCTTTTGGTGAAACTTTGCTCTGTCCTTTGGGCAGAGCTGGCCTTCTAGGATACACAAGGCACAATTATGAGTTGGGGCCAAAAAAGTGGCATGTATTTAGACCAATTGAAAAGCTATATAACATATAAAAGGAAATAAAAATTGGATACATTTATGAATGAACAAATATGGATTGGAGGCATCCTCTGTGCCATTGAGTTTCATCATGTAAGAAAGTAAACAGAGGCGCCTGGGTGGCTCAGTCTGTTGAGCATCCGACTCTTGATTTTGGCTCAGGTCATGATCCTAGGATCGTGGGATTGAGCTTGTTGTCAGGGCTCTGGGCTGGCAGCGTGAGGCCTGCTTGGGATTCTCTCTTGCCCTCTCTCTCTGCCCCTCATGTTCTCTCTCTCCCTGTCTCTCAAAATAAATAAAAATAAACATTTTTTTAAAAAAGAAAGTAAATATTATTATAGATAGGTCATAGTATGAGATAATGCTAAATTTATAGAATATAAAACATCGGCTATACAAAATATAAGGTGGAAAGTCATTTTATTTCTCAGAATGAACATAGCTTTCTTTTATGATTCTAAAAATAACATACATTAGTTATACAAAGGATTAGAAAACAGAGTTTTCAAAATTATGAACTACTTACAGTTGCTTATAATCTATTAATCCATATATACTTAATGATAACTTTTGGGGGGCACCTGGGTGGCTCATCAGTTAAGCGTCCAACTTTGGCTCAAGTCATGATCTCACAGTTTGTGAGTTTGAGCCCTGTGTCGGGCTCTGTGCTGACAGCTCAGAGCCTGGAGCCTGCTTCAGATTCTGTCTCCCTCTCTCTGCCCCTCCCCCACTCATGCTCTGTCTCTCTCTCTCAAAAATAAATAAGCATTAAAAAATTTTTTTAAATGATAACTTTTGGTATAGATTCTCCAGATCATTCTGTATGTATGTATTTTTCTTTCAAAACTGGGATGATGCATATCTTTCCATAACCTTTTTTATAACCAGCAGTATTTTTTATAAACCAACAATATTTTGTGACCATCTTTACATGTCATTGATGATCAAAACAACATGTAACCAGTCAAATAGCAACCTTTTAAAACCTACACTTCCCTGTGTTTCTAAACAGAGGATACTGAACACAGTTTGGCTCTTTGGTGAAAAATGAGGGCCATAGTAAAAATTAATCATTTGAAAATGTTTTCTGGGGTGATATCTTCAGTTTCCAATGATATTGAGAGCTGTTTGCTCAATGAGCTTTCATAATTGAGGAGTCTATTCTTTCTCATTTTGGTCTCCTTTCTGGTGGTCAGCTCATAAGCTCTCCACCTTCTTCACTTCCTCATTTGCTAAATTTTGTGAAGGAGACAGAATCCTGACTCCTCTGTGACCTGGTTTCCTCATTTGTACTATGTGGATGGTGATATCTTCCCAGCAGGGCTGGAGAATGATAGTCATGATGTAGAGAACCCAGCAATACCCTCTTTGTAAAAGGCAGGAGCTCTGGTGCATGAGCTTTATAACATCTATTTTGGTAGAGACTTCTTTGCTTCCTTACTGGTGCTTACTCGTACTGCAGATAGTGGATAGATATTTGAGGGATATTTGAATTCTGGGTATGTGAAGTGTTACTGTTACTGTCTTCAGAGAACAGTCAAGCTACGTGTAGATGTTTCATCATGACCAGAGAGAAAGGACTAATTTCTCTACATTTATGTTTTCCTAGTTATGTTAATTATATGGATTCCTGAAGCTATATTCCTGGTGCTTCTATATTAATTTAAAGGGAAATGTGTTAGATTTTGTTTGCTATAGTATAGAATGATTGTGTAAAGGAATTAGTGCACACAGATGTGATTTAGTGGCTTATAATATGTGAACTGTTACTCTTTCATTAAAAATCTTATCAAAATACATATGGAAAATGCTATTTTAAAAATAGGAAATTCCATGGGGCCAAAATCCTTCATGTTTCATTTTGAACATTCTGTGTAATTTCATGTATAGGTGTAGAAAGTCACAAAGAACTGAATAACAATACTGATGGGAAATGTTTCCCTCTAGTGGCATTAGCTTCAGAGTCAAAGAAGTAGGTTTGAGAAATCTTTTTGACTCTGTGTAACTTCAGGAGAACAACAGATAGTTCAGCAAGCTAGACAAAAAAAATATTTTTGATGTTGAAGAAGCCCATTGAGCGACGGAATACTATATTAACCTTATAAATTTTGCCCTTTTGCTAAATAAAAAACCAAATGTTAAAAGGATAAACTAAACTCAATCCTTAGTGTAATATGTGTTTCAGTCATATCTGAGGTAACAATGGGCACCAGAATGGGGCTTGCTTCTAACTTTTCCTCATATTCTCCTGTTCAGGTCTTCTTTTCAATTCTGGTTGGAGCTTTCAGTGTTGGACAGGCCGCTCCGTGTATTGATGCTTTTGCCAATGCAAGAGGGGCAGCCTATGCTATCTTCAATATTATAGATAATGTGAGTCACTTATTCATTCCATGTCAAAACATATTTTGAGGCTTGCATGCTTAAATTTGGCTTTGGGTTATAAATCCTGTGAACATTAATTATGTGAAAATAAGGAACCTTTTCTTAGTGAGAGAAACAAAGTACCTCTTATTAATAATATTTCTAAAAGTTTGTCTTAAAATAATAGAATAACACTGACCTCATTTGGGAAAAGTACATCTGCACTAATGTTTATTATTAGAGTTGAGAGTAAAGACGTTTGCTCTTCCAAGGTTTTCTCTTTTCCTCTTCCAGGGTGTAGCTAGACCAAGAATACTATGATTTTCATATGCAGGAAGAATGGGTGGAAAAATTAGCCGTGTATTTTGCTGTGGGTTGCCCCCTTCAAAGAAAAAAATCACTGCATGATTCAAATGATTTTTAACCCACTATATTGAATGAGTTTTACCAGCTGCAGTGAAATAAACAATACAATTTTCACATATTAAAACATGTTGCTGCATTTCTGCGGATAAAATGCAAAGTCGCTAATGAAATTTGGCCCTTTAATTCAAGCAGTTCCTTCTGTGTCATTGTCCTAAGTCATGAGAAAACTGCGTGGCTTCTGAATATACTTGCAGTTTACAATGCTCCTAAATAACTTGGCCCCAACCAACTTTTCAGTCTTCACAACCCAAATCCATGGCATGTGTTGTTTAGGAATAAGCTCATTTTCAGAACAAGCTAAAATACCTGGCTCTATCAATTATAATATGTCTTGTTATCACAGGTGTATAAGCATGCATCTCTGACCATTTCAAAAATGTATGAATATATGCCAAAAGCTTAAAGCAAGATATTATAAGAAATCGAATTAATATGCCCCTCTGTACTTTTCAGAAAATGTCTATTTTCTGAGAAGGAATATTTCCTTCCACACACACACAACACACACACACATGCACACATGCACACACAAAATCTACAACTAGGGTTCTGTCTCATGTGAAGGAAACTGAGCCATTCCAGGTCCTGTTTTTGGAATTTGCTAAGCCATATTCCTTAAAAGTGCAATTGTTTGTCCTATGATGGAATAGTCATTGAATTTTGTTTTATTTAGAGTCCTAAAATTGACAGTTTTTCAGAGAGAGGACACAAACCAGACAGCGTCAAAGGGAATTTGGAGTTCAATGATGTTCATTTTTCTTATCCAGCTCGAGCTAATGTCAAGGTATTGTAAGCAATATTTACAAGAATTCCTAACTCAGATGGATTGTTTCATCATTATAAAGGACCTAAACTCCCTATTATTTTGATATTTATATCCTTTTTCCTTTGGGGTTTTATTCCCTTATTTGATACTTTTTTCAAATTTAAAACTGAATCAAATTAGTCCCCTTTCAGGATTTTGTTGTAAATGATTCTTCTTCTCTCTTTTCCCTCACAGATCTTGAAGGGCCTCAACCTGAAGGTTCAGAGTGGGCAGACGGTGGCCCTGGTTGGGAACAGCGGCTGTGGGAAAAGCACGACAGTGCAGCTGATACAGAGGCTCTATGACCCTGATGAGGGTACGGTAAGTGGGAAGAACCAAGTTCTCCAAAGTGAAAGCTGGGTACCAATTAGCCCTTCAAAAGTGTTTTGTTTTGTTTTGTTTTTAGCAACAGTTGGCATGTGAATCAATTTTAGTAAAAAAGCTATAGACTTGCAATGCATCTAGACAATGCATTCAAACATTTGGACTGGTTTAACAAAAATATGCAAGATGATAAAAAGCCAAAGAACCTAGATGACCCTGTCTTCTGTTCTCACTGAGCACTTCATAACCAACTAAGTCAACTGGAAAACAGTCATCCAGGCCACTGAGACTGTTGTTTTCAAAGAATTTTGGGGTTTGGTCAAAAATATTTCATCCAGCATTTTTTGACAAGCTGATAATCAATGTCACAAGAATTAATTAAATTAGGACAGTAATTAAATTCACCAAAGATAGTTGAGTTTTCTTAAATGTTGGAATATCTCCAGGGGAAAGTGGGATTGTCTCTTAAAAAAATGTCTTCTGGGACATGGGGGACATTAATAACCTAGGGTACATTTTTTACCTGTTAAAAACTTTCTTATAATTGAAACTTCAGGGGCACCTGGGTGGCTCAGGCAGTTAAGTGTCCGACTCTTGATTTTGGCTCGCGTCATGATCTCGTGATTTGTGAGTTCAGTCCCCACATTGGGCTCCCCGCTGACAGTGTGGAGCCTGCTTGGAATTCTCCCTCCCTCTCTCTCTGCCCCTACCCCCCTCATGCTCTCTCATTCTTTCTCTCTATCTCTCTTTCAAAATAAATAAATAAACTTAATAAATAAATAAATAAATAAATAAATATAATTGAAACTTCAACAAAAGGTGCAAGACATAGTCTTCACCCACATTTACTAATGATATTTTGACCCATTTACTTTATTGTCTTCTCTCTGTGTCCACACGTGCCTATAACATACATGCACATGCATGCCTGCACACACACATACACACACACACGCACACACCCCACAGATATATTTTTTTCTGAACTTTTGAGACTAAGTTAAGGACATCATGTCCCTTGCCCCTTAAATACTTCAGAACATATTTTCTAAGAAGAAGGACATTCTCTTACATAACCACAAAACAATTATCAAAATGAATAGATTTAATTTTAGTGCAGCACTAGCCCACAGTACATATTCAAATTTCCTCAGTTGTACCACCCTGAGGACATTGAGTTTACCTGATACTGAAATATAATTCAACAATTACGAAAACAGAAGATTACAAGTTACAAAGAAAAACAAAAAACATTAAAAGGCGCTGAGATAGAATAGAGATGGCAGAAATGAGTACAGAGTTTTAGGGTTCATGAATTATTTATTTAATTAATTTAATAAAATACACATTTTGGAAAAATCTGATATTACTAAGGAGGAACATAATCCTTTCCTCATTTGCTAAAGCTAACTCTGAATTGGCTCAAGTGTAAATATTTTTCTTTATTTTTTAAAAACAACCTAGTAAATCATGATCTCGTGGTCTGTGAATTTGAGCCATGTGTCGGGCTCTGTGCTGACAGCTCAGAGCCTGGAGCCTGCTTTGGAATTTATGTCTCCCTCTCTCTCTGCCCCTCCCCCGCTCATGCTCTGTCTCTCTCTCTCTCTGTCAAAAATAAAAACATTAAAAAAAATTTTAAAACAACCTAGTAAAATACTAACCATTAAAAATACACATTTGAAAATATCTTATCTTTGAAATTATTATTGGAATAGGGGCATCTGGCTGGCTCAGCCTGAGGAGCATGAGACTTTTGATCTCGGTGTCATGAGTTCATGCCCCATGTTGGATGTAGACCCAAGTTAAAATTTTAAAAATTTTAAATAAAAAATAAAATAAAATAAAATAATTATTGGAGTAATATATAAACTTTAAATATACATGTCAACAGGAAAAAAACTTCAGAAATTTTATAACTCAGAGATATTCACTGTTTACATCATGATTTAACAATTTTCTTACTACTCAAATAATAAATGTCCAGTGGTATAGTTTTCATTTAATTTTTCCTTAAATTTCTCTTCAGTAAAAAAATCAGTAAAGCTTCAATAAAAGAAAGCAATACATAGAACTATGATTTATATATGATAAAACTATTATATTTAATATTTGAGAAATTTGGATCTATGGTAGGATATGAACATGAAAATCTTTGAGAATAAATATAATTATGCATTTGTAAAAAGTTTCAAGATATGTTCATTTATAAATAAATATGAAACAAAGCAATTATAAGGTACCAGCTTGCACTTATTAATTCAAAAAAAAAGCAAAATGATAAAACTCAGAGGTAGTAAATTGTAAAAGAAAAAAAAAAACAGATACAGTGCTGGCACTGTAAATTATTAAATTCTTTTTAGAGTGTTGCTTATGCAACCTTTACTCAGCAAATAATAAATACCCAACATATACCAGTCATTGCACAGGTAAGTAATTGTTATCAGAGAAAAAAAATAAATCATACTCTTTAGCCTGGTAACTCTCTACTTCTCCAGTGATTCTTCAGTGTTCCTTAAAAGAAGCCAAATGTCCAGCAGGTGGGAAATGCAGTAAATTATGGTATATTACATATTGTAAAAGATCATAATACCATGAAAATGATATGTACACTAAGTAAGTAAGTGGACATTTTAATCAAATTTAAATAGCGGTAAGCAAAAAATAATAGTATGCCAAAAATCTATAACCTATTATTGCTTATGGAGAATAATCCATCCGTGAAAAAACTGTATGTGTAAGATAACAAATATACTTTTTTAAATGTTTATTTAGTTTTGAGAGAGAGAGAGACAGAGAGAGACAGAGAGAGCATGAGCAGGGGAGGGGCAGAGAAAGAGGGAGACAGAATCCAAAGCAGGCTCCAGGCTCTGAGCTGTCAGCACAAAGCCCGACACGAGGCTCGAATTCAGATCATGACCTGAGCCAAAATCAGACACTCAACCAACTGAGCTACCCAGGCACCCCAGTAAGTATACTTTTTATTTTTATTTTTGCACATTGCTGTTTATTTCTAATTCTCATTTATAACCATTTTTAACCACCACAATAAGGTAAATAAGTTAAATGTTAGCTAAGACTTTTTGTAACAAATTAAAGAGTCTTGATGCTTTGGATGTCAGATGGATTTAAAATATTTAATGGAAATATTTCTGTCTTTCAGATTAACATAGATGGGCAGGATATTAGGACCTTTAATGTAAGGTATCTCAGGGAAATAATTGGAGTGGTGAGTCAGGAGCCAGTGCTATTTTCTACCACAATTGCTGAAAATATTCGTTATGGCCGTGGAAATGTCACCATGGATGAGATAAAGAAAGCTGTTAAAGAAGCCAACGCTTATGAGTTTATCATGAAACTACCACAGGTAAAGACTTTGTTAATGCAGTTGCCCTTGAAATTAGAATTTGACTTCATGTGTCTGAGTTCTTTCTTCAAAGTTTAAGCTAATAATGTTTGAGATGCAAGGTTGTCCAACTTTGTTTAGGAAAATCCCTTAAATTATTCACTTGGGAGTATATGGACAGTCTGGTACATAAATCCTGTAAAATTTTATACAGAGTATATGTAAGTAGTTTTTTAGAATTCAGTATTCATTGATTTTATTGTAATTTAGGACTCATTACAATAGTCGAAATGAAGCTCCGTGTTGCCTTGATGAATTTTAGACTCCATAGCTTTTTCTATTTAAAATACATCAGGAACTCCTCCATGTTTTCTGTTGTAGAAATTTGAAACCCTGGTTGGAGAGAGGGGGGCCCAACTGAGCGGTGGACAGAAACAGAGAATCGCCATCGCTCGGGCCCTGGTTCGCAACCCCAAGATCCTCCTGCTGGACGAGGCCACATCAGCCTTGGACACCGAAAGTGAAGCAGAGGTTCAGACGGCCCTGGATAAGGTCAGTCAACCCTGAACACCTGAAGGACCGGCAAACTGAAGCTTTATTGGAAATTCTTGCCAGTGCTTTGTGAGTCTAGATTGAAAAACATAAACATAAAAGCAAGTGAAGCTCTCTCCTGGGGCTTTATTGATTTCCCTTTTCTGTCAAGTCACATTGCAGAGGGAGTAGATGGCCCATTAACTGGTGTGCTTTGACTGAAGTGCACAGAGCCCAAATCCAGGTCTATGCAGCGAGCCACGTAGCTTCATTTACTTCCTGCACATAGGCTGTTGCTTTGATCAGAAAGTAGTTGTGTTAAAATGTGCAGAGAAAAATCTTGTTATCTAGATGCTGGTCCAGCTGAAAAACAGCTCAAAATACTTGCCTTGTTTTGTAGGCAGTAACATTATCTTTATTCAGGAAGGCAAAAGGAAGGCAAAAGGAAATAAAGTTCAATTTGTGTGTTTGTCTAAGCACATAAAGAAGCAATGCATTTTAAGGATGCTGAGCTCATGTGCCCAGCTCAGGTATTTCTAAATCTCTCACTACCGTTTTTAAAAGCGGAAGCTTCACAGGAAGAACCTTATGTTGGGACACTCCTGTGATCAATGCTGATATCATCTGTACTAACAACACAGTATAATAACCAGAGTCAGATGACACCTTATAAATGGGTTTCAAAAACATAAACATCGCAAATATATTTGGCTTGAGAAAGTTTAATAATCAAATGTGCAAGTTACTGCACAGCTACTATCCAAACTACCTCTTGCAACTTTAGAGACAAGCTGTATGTATCTTATTTTCTCAGGAAAATTTCTACCTGAATCCTAAGTAAACACTGTGTGTGCTATAAACCGTGTTAATCAATGCTTCCCAGTTTATCAGATTAATCTTTTGGCTTATCTCATATAATTTAATCTAATGATGATTAATGAGATTATAATTGTTCCTCACAAATTCTTACACTGAATTATATTGCTTTCATGTATGTTAAGTCTCAATATTGAGGAATCGAAATGTATACATAGGAAACTAGTATTTGGTTGGTTAATCAGGCATGACTTAAAGCAGGAAATTATTTTTTTAATGCATATATTAAAACAAAAATTAACTTAAAATGGCATTTATCTGTTGACATGGACTTTTTCAGGAGAAGTCAGGTAGGATAAGAAAGGTATTTATGGGGCAAAAAGTCCCATTCAGCCCTAGAGCCCAGGTCCCAATACTTTCTAGGATATAAGCATTCAATATATTAGCACTTTCTGTGCTAAAAGAACACAATTATTGGACATGTTATTTTTTTGTGATATGGATAATTTCAGAAAAATTGTAGTCTTGCAGGTTTTAATTCATAGTTGGACAAGTTACTTCATCAATTTTAGCAGTTTGTATTCTCTAGGATTATGACCCACACTCCCCAGTTGATAAACTTTTCGGTTTTAAAAATAGCTGATAAATCACTCATAATTTTTTTAAATCCTCAAGAAAAGCCATTAGCAACTTTGGGTGGGGGGGCTGTTAAGAGCACAGGCTTTGGTGCTAGACAGGCTGAGGGTGGAGTCCTGGCTCTGTTCCTTTTCTAGCTGCATGACCTTGGGCAAATTAACTAACATCTCTAAGCCTGATTTACTGCAGACTTAATTAGGGAGGGGGGGGAGAAATAATGTCATAGGATGATTGAAAAGATTAAATGAGTACTACATGTAAAGCTATTAGCACATGTCTTGCACATGGGAAACACTTGGTTATGTTAGCTGATGCTATTATTACGGTGACTACCATTACCATGATTATTATTAACTTAGGTAACTGCTGAATTGGTGCCCTATTGCTGCATAACAAACCATCCCAAATTCATACCTAAAACAGTAGTTGTGTGGATTGGCTGGCTAGACCTGCTGTTTTCACCTGAGCATATGATTGCATTTACCTGAAAGGTTGACTTAGCTAAAACAGTCCAAGACGGTCTTACTCACATGGTGGCTGTCGGCTGGGCATCTCCTCTGACTTCTCATACTCATACTAATACTCACGCAGTAGGCTAGCCTGACTACCTTACATGGCGTTTTCAGGACACTGTACCCAGAGGCAGAAACCAGAAGACATCTAGAGGCTTAGCCTCCTGGACTTACACAGTGTCATTGGCATCATATTCTGTTGGTCACAGCAATTCACAAGGCAGCCCCAGACTGAAGGAGGAAATAGATTCCACTTCTTAATGGGTGAGCTGTAAAGAAAATTTGACTATATTAAATCTTCCACAGCACACCCTCTCTCACAATTATTTATATTTCTCCCATGTGCAAAATAAATTCACCTCTTCCCAATACCCTCAAAATTTTCATGCAGATATGAGCTCAGGTTCAAAGTCTAGTATCTGAAGACCTGTATGTGGTCCAGATATGGATGAGTTCTTCACGTAAACCTCATCTTGATCCAGAGATCTGGGACTGAAAGAGACAAGTTTCTTCCACAGATACACCCAACATGTACTGTTGATTCAGGGATAGGATAATGGTAATCACTCTTGTTCAAAAATTAGAACAGGAAGCACATAGCAGTTACTGGTCCATACAATTCTGAATGCAGTCAGGTGCATGTAGCCAAATACCCCGCTGCTCCAGGGAAAAGGAGCGGTCCTTGATTAAGGCCCAGTTCTATCCCCAGTAGTGGAACATTCTGAGCTCTTAGATCCTCCCTCTGAGAAGTCTTTCCTTTTCAGTAAGAAATGGCCTGTGTCTGCCTCTGATTAGCTTTCTCAGTATGCTTTCTGCATATAGAAATTTGGGACCTACAGGCCTCTTCATATTTTGAATTTTCTCAGTCTCTTTCAGTCCAAGCTGATGAATTCTCTTAAAACCTTAGTTTACTTGGAATCTGGCTATGGTTCACTCAAGCCTCCAAAGCCACATCTATAATTTTTTTTTTTCAAAAATAAACTTCCCTCTACTTTGGGCTGTGTGTGAAGCTGCCATGAGAAAACCCTTACTTAAGAGTCTTAGAAACCCTTTTATGTAGATGCAGGTGTGTACTAGACTGTACCTTAAATCTTTCAGAGATTTTAACAAAAAATCTTACACACTGATTTGATCTTTGGCTTCATTTCCCTAGATGGTTAACGATACACTTTCCAACCAAGCAGGTACTGGGTCTTCTATGTTTCCTCTAAATTCACCTTGCAAACCAAATAGCTCTTTCTTTAGCTCACCTTTCTCTTTCCATACCTTATAAAATACAGCTATTGGAATCCAGTTGGCACTTTCAACATTCTATTTAGAGATCTCTGGAAACTAGATGTACAAGTTCAGTAGATAAAATAACTTTCTTCCAAGTGACTGCAGGAAACATTCTTAAGCAATTATTGCAACGTTGCATAATGCAGGTAACCCTCTTTCCAGGCTCCAATACCATTTCCCTTACTTTTTTCCTAGTCTTTACTAATAGTATTTCTTTTTTTTTTTTTTAATGTTTTTTTTAAATTTATTTTTGAGAGAGAGAGAAAGAGAGAGCATGCACGCACACACGCATGAGTGGGGGAGGAACAGAGAGAAAGGGAGACACAGAATCTGAAACAGACTCCAGGCTCTGAGTGGTCAGCACAGAGCCTGATGCGGGGCTCGAACCAAGCTGCAAGATCATGACCTGAGCCAAAGCGGACATTTAATCAACTGAGCCACCCAGGCGCCCTGTTACTAACAGTATTTCTGCATCAGTTGTTTTAAGCCAAAACTTAGTGAGGTGGCTGGTGTGGTTCCTCTTTTGGTTTGCTTAGTCTCCCTCAGGCAGCTACTTCCAACTCAGAGTCAGCTGGACTGGAACATTCAAGATAGCCTCACCCTTGTGCCTGGCAGTTAGTTGGTGATGGCTGTTGGCTGAGGCAGTTCAGTTCTTCCCATGAGGCTTCTTATCTTCCAGTAGATTAGACAGATTTCCTTTTATTATGTTTTCAAGGTAGCAAACACACAACTGTAAAGCCTTTTGAAGTCCAGATTCTGGAAATTGCACAAGTATCAATTCCTTCATATTCATTTGGTCAAAACAAGTCACAAGACCTGCCTGGAGTTGAGGAGATGGAGAAACAGACTTCCCCTCTGGATGGGAATGCCTGCAAAGTGTTTGTGGCCATGTTTAACGTACCATAGTTGCCATGAATAGTTTATAATCTACGTAATCAACTCCATATTTTGCAAAATTACTAAGCTAATATATTTTGCAGACAATAAATTGTATCTTTAAAAGGGAAATCTTTTATCACTGCACTCCCCTCAATGTTACAAGTCAGTCAGTTGGGCCAGTAATCCTAAGGTATAAACTACATTTTAACAATGAAAAATTGAATTTTGCAGTTCATTATCTTTCCTCTGAGGAGCGTAAGGATATAGCACTATTTCATCTATTGTTATTCTTTCCTGATTACCTATCCTGTAAGAATATTTTCCTCTTGTGGATCGTTTCTACATTTATCAGTACCTCATGTGTGGCACCACCTGACTGTAGTTATTTATTTAGTTATTTATTTATATGCCTTCTCTTTCCTGGAAAGAATAAATTCTCTAAGAAGCAGAATTACTGAATGGTTCATGTTTATATCTTTTTTTTAAAGTGCACTCTATCCCAGGCTTGAACTCAGGACCCTGAGATCAAGAATCACATGCTCTACCAACTGAGCCAGCCGGGCACACCTATGTTTATATCTTTTTAACAATCGCTGCCTTGCACATAGTAGACCCTAAATAAATATTTACTGAATTGATTACTGTGATCCAGCTCATTGAAATCATACATGACTACGTAAAAAGAATTTAATGACATCAGCTTTTGACTCAATAGATAATGACTCTTTATCAAAACATACAACAGGTTCTTCAATATAAGATCTTAAAGAATACAAATGTAGATTTATTATTTTGATTTTTTTAAAGAAAGTCAATAACCACAAGATTTTATACCTACATGACTCTCCTACTCACAGTGTTACCATACTGGAGGGGCAAGAGAAAAATAAAAAATAGCTTTCATGTGATTTTTATCAAATGACTCCAAAGGTTTCATTTTATATACCTCCCCCCCCTCTTTTTTTTCCTCAGAAGTTCCAGAAAGGTTAATGGATCAGTACTCCCTTTGTTTGGGCCTGCCTTTCATCCCTGCACATCCAAAATTAGCAGAAGGTCCAAATTTCTTAATAGTTGGTGTCCTTGAATCTTGGATATTTATTTGCCAGTGTTTTTTCATCATTGGAACATCTGATAACTCTGAAAAGAAATCTCTTTATGTCAAATCTCTATTCTGGCCAAGATTTTTTGGTCAAGGGTGACAGTTACTTTTAAATTCACCAACATATCCTTGGTTTCTCTTGCACACCAATCATTTACTCACAAGTCTGTTTGTAACTCCTCTGGGTTTTTTTTTTTTTTTAGTGTTGACATAGTATCAACCTATTATTATCATAATGTTAACATAATCACTGTTAGCAATTTACACATCACTATTTTTAGTATCATGAATATGATTAGACTGATCAAGTTATTTCCTATGCGCCTTGTCACACATGGACTGAGCCATGCAACTTCCACATCAGTAAGTATTTTTGAATGCCTCTTTGGGGCCTATGTACTAAAAATCAGACAGTCTTAAATGTCCAGTAGAGCAATGCTCTAGTCTCTGTCTTTTCCTATGGTTTAACTCTTTTATACTTATTTAAACACAGTTGAAGGTGGTTATTTTAGTGTAAGGACAGAAGGAGAAAGACCCCCCTTTTTTTTTTCCAGGAGCCTACACATATGGCTCAATACCATTTTTTTTGTATATTCCACCTTTCCCCTTCTGATAGACAATGCCATATTTATCAGACATTAATTCTTAAATGTTTTATGTCTATTTCTGGACCCTCTATTTTGTTTTATTGATCAAGTTGCCTATTCATGTGATACTGTCCCCTGGATTTTACTAATTTAATTGCTATAGCTTTTAATGGTGTAATATTTGGTGGAGGTATTTCCCTCTCACTAACTTCTTTTCCAGAATTTTCATGGCTGCTCTTTTTTTAAATTGAGATATAATTCATATACGATGAGGTTCTCCCTTTTGAAATGTACAACTCAGTGGTTTTTAACATATTCACTACATTTTGCAACCATCACCATTATCTAATTGCTGAAGATTTTCATCATCCCCATAGGAAACCTTGTACCCATTAGCAGTCACTCTCCACTCCATACTCACCCCAGCCCTTGGCAACCACTAATCTACTTTCTGTCTCTATGGGTTTGCCTAAGTTTGATTTTTCATATAAATGGAATCATACAATGCCTAGTCTTTTGTGACTGGTTTCATTCATTTAGCGTAATGTTTTCTTTCTTTTCCCTAATTTTTATTTAAATTCTAGTTAGTTAACATGTAGTGTAATATTGGCTTCAGTAGTAGAATTTAGTGATTCCTCACTTACATACAATACCCAGTGCTCGTCACAACAAGTGCCCTCCTTAATACCTATCACCCATTTGTCCCATTCCCTACCCACCTCCCTTCATCAACCTCAGTTTGTTCTGAATCATTAAAAGCCTCTTACGACTTGCTTCCCTCTCTTTTTTTCTTTTTTTCTCTTCCCATATGTTCATCTGTTTTGTTTCCTAAATTCCACATATGAGTAAAATCAAATGGTATTTTTCTTTTTCTGATTGACTTACTTCACTTAGCATAATGCACTTAGCTCTATGCATGTCATTGCAAATGGCAAGATTTTATTCTTTTTGATGGTTGAGTAATATTCCATTATATGTATTCACCACATCTTCTTTATCCATTCATCAGTCAATGGAGACTTGGGCTCTCTCCATAGTTTGGCTATAATTGATATTAGCATAATGTTTTCAAAGTGCATCCATACTCAAACATGCATCAGAATGTCTTTCCTTTTTATGGCCCAATAATATTCCATTGTATGAATGTACTTCATTGTGTTTATCCTTCGATCAACTGATGAACACATGGATTACTCCCACTTTTTGATTATTATGAATCTAGGCTGTCGTTTTAATTTGTATTTTTAACTACTTAGGTGAATTAAGCTGGACTCCAATAACCATCCTAATGATGTGGTTTTATTGCCTCAGAATAGAAATGGTCGTAAGAAGCTGTTATCTTAATAGAATTAAAGAGAATCAAAAATAATAACCTTTATTAATGACATAACATGAATAATTTGATGAGCATTTTCCAGGATTTAAATGCCCACTGATAAACCCACCAAGCCAACATGTGAGTTCACTGAACTACCTACCGGGGTGATTTGTAGATTTTAGCTTGGGGCTAGATGGGGGCACTTGTTAAAAAGCAGTTATGGGTCCCACTCTGGAGATAGTGATGCAGATGGTCTTTGAACTATAATTTAAACTGTCCTCATCTCGAACTACATTTTCACCTAAACTGCCTGCATGGAGCCCATCAGAATTACAATTGAAATCAGGCACTTCAGAAGAAACCCTAGAGAAGAACCCCGGAGAAGGCTGCATTTGACAATAATTCCAACATATTGCTGCTAAAGAGCTAGCGTACCATATAACTGGCAAGATAGGCTCCCCAGACAAGTGTAAAAACACTTGAGAAAGGTCACGCCTTTTCTTGTTTTGCATGGGTAAGCCTGCACAGTGAGCTTGCAGAATTATCCATCCTTATACTGGAAGGGTTGGCCTCCTTTCTGGTCCAGAACTCAAGTGTTCCTGTGACCTTTCATAGATAAGGATGCCTGTGAACCCTAATCACACTGGGTAAGCTATTCTCATCCACCGCAAACACAGGCATCCAAATGCTTGACTGTGTGTGCTACTGACAGTATATCAACAGTGTGACCCTGCCACACCACATCTGTCCTTCTCCCTTTTAGGCCAGAGAAGGCCGGACCACCATTGTGATAGCCCATCGACTGTCTACAATCCGAAATGCAGATGTCATCGCCGGCTTTGAGGATGGTGTCATTGTGGAGCAAGGAAGCCACGGGGAGCTGATGAAGAAGGAAGGGGTGTACTTCAAGCTTGTTAACATGCAGGTATGTGTTCCCCAGGATATGTTTTTGCTTCTCAATATAGTATTCTTTATATTAGTAAAATATTGGGCAGCTAATGACGTGCTGAGAAATATAAAACTTCAGGAAGATACCTAAAATGTGCATCTGAGACTTCAATTCAGAATCAGCGAGAGAATCCTGCCTGGAAGAGAGAAAGGTGAGGGAGGAGAAAAATGTCAAAAACATTTTGCATTTATTCTTCAGGACAGAGATCCTTAGTTGCCTGGGGAATGTGTTCAAACTTGCAGGTCTTTTCCACCGTAAGATTAGGGACCATCGGAGAAGTGGTAGGAGTGAGGGGCAATGCCAGGATCTCTAATGGTGGGAGGAGGGCCTTTGTGATTTTGAAACGCTTCCTAGAAGATCCTAACAAAACCGACAGCAAGATTCATGACTCTAGGAAGTGAATAGTTTTGTCTTCTTTGTAAAAAAATCATGCGCTGTAGCTCCTAAAACAGGTAATATTGATAATTATTGGTTTGTATTAACCTTGTATTGTGTTCACTTGTGCACTTTGCAAAATAAATAACCTATAAGTATTTTTCTATAAACATGATTCTTAGATCAAAGCAAATGTATATACTTCTATAAATATAACTGTAATTAGTATGGTCATGGACTTTTTTGTTGTTTTTCTTTTCCATTAACATTTCAGATACAGATCATCTGGATCCTAACATTTTAATGGGTGCTCGGCAGTCCATTCATTACATTAATATGTAATAAATTGCTTAGTCATTTTTCTAAAGTTGAATACTTGGTTTATTTCCAGTATTTCTCTATTCTAAATACATGTTTCTTCCTCTATCCAAAAGTAGAGTGTTCCTATGAAACCTTTCATAAGCCAAAATGGCGTAAAGCTTGGGGCACCTAGGTGGCTCAGTTGGTTAAGCATCTGACTTCAACTTGGGTCATGATCTTGTGGCTCATGAATTTGGGCCCTGCATTGGGGTCTGTGCTGACAGCTCAGAGTCTAAAGCCTGCTGTGGATTGTGTGTCTCCCTCTCTGCCCCTCCCCTGCTTGCACTCTGTGTGTGTCTCTCCCTCTCTCTCTCAAAAATAAATAAACATTTTTAAAAAATGGCATAAAGCAAAGAAGCAATTAGCATTAATTTACATAGAAAAAATTTTGAGCATTCCCAGACCCTCCAAATTAACCTGTCTTAGGCTTTTCTGATACCTTAGGATATACCTTGCTAACAGATGCACAGAAGAAATCAAGATACAGCACAGATGCTCGCAGATACAGTTCAAAGCTCTGACCGCAGTCAGAGTGGCTAAAATGAACAAATCAAGAGACTATAGATGCTGGAGAGGATGTGGAGAAATGGGAACCCTCTTGCACTGTTGGTGGGACTGCAAACTGGTGCAGCCACTCTGGAAAACAGTGTGGAGGTTCCTCAAAAAATTAAAAATAGATCTACCCTATGACCCAGCAATAGCACTGCTAGGAATTTACCCAAGGGATACAGGAATGCTGATGAATAGGGGCACTTGTACCCCAATGTTTATAACAGCACTTTCAACAATAGCCAAATTATGAAAAGAGCCTAAATGTCCATCAACTGATGAATAGATAAAGAAATTGTGGTTTATATACGCAATGGAATACTTTGTGGCAATGAGAAAGAATGAAATATGGCCCTTTGTAGCAACATGGATGGAACTGGAGAGTGTTATGCTAAATGAAATAAGTGATACAAAGAAAGACAGATACCATATGTTTTCACTCTTATGTGGATCCTGAGAAACTTAACAGAAGACCATGGGGGAGAGGAAGGAAAAATAAAAAGAGAGGGAGGGAGCCAAACCATAAGAGATTCTTAAAAACTGAGAATAAAAATAACTGAGGGTTGATGACAGGTGGGAGGGAGGAGAGGGTAGGCAATGGATATTGAGGAGGGCACCTGTTGGGACGAACACTGGGTATTGTATGGAAGCCAATTTGACAATAAATTTCATATTAAAATAAATTAATTGATTAATTTTAAAAAAAGCTCTGGCGGCTTGTTGCTGAAATGCTGAGTGTAGTTCCGGGGAAAGAGCTTGGCGGGGCCGCTGTCCATGCCCAGGGGCACAGCCTCTCTGGCAGCGGCTATGAAACAAATGCTGATTGCTATTTTCACTTTTCATCTTTCTTCATAGGAGCAAAAATTCTCTTCATATTTCTTTTTGCTAGCGTCAACAGGTACTAATGTAGATCTTTCATAAAAATGAAGTAGCATAATGCTGATGTTCAAAAAGGGGATACCTATACTGTCCCTTGGAAACATGGTACTAAAAATGTTAAGTCAAAAATTGGCTTTACCTTTTGACAAGTAACTTCTCTGAGCCTCAGTTTCCACATTTAAAATACTAACTCTAGGGGCGCCTGGGTGGCTCAGTGGTTGAGCGTCCGACTTCGGCTCAGGTCACGATCTTGCGGTCCGTGAGTTCGAGCCCTGCGTTGGGCTCTGGCCTGATGGCTCAGAGCCTGGAGCCTGCTTCCGATTCTGTGTCTCCCTCTCTCTCTGCCCCTCCCCCGTTCATGCTCTGTCTCTCTCTGTCTCAAAAATAAATAAAACGTTAAAAAAAAATTTTTTTTTTTTAAATAAAATACTAACTCTGGGGCACCTGAGTGGCTTAGTCAGTTAAGCATCCGACTCTTGATTTTGGCAAAGGTCATGATCTCATGGTTCAAGAAATCAAGCCCTGCATGGAGCTCTGTGCTGATGGAAAGGAGCCTGCTTGGGATTCTCTCTTTCTGTCTCTCTCTCTCTCTCTCTCTCTCTCTCTCTCTCTCTCTCCCCCCCTCTCCCTCTATGCCCCTCCCCCACTTACTCATGCTCTTTGTTTTTCTCTGTCTCTCTTTCTCAAAATAAATAAACACTTAAAAAGTACTAAATCTACCATGCAAGTTTGTTATAAGGTTAAGAAATAAGCAACTGATTATACTAAACAACAACAACAACAACAAAAACAACAACTTCAAAAGAGTTGCTCTTATGGTATGCGAATTGTTTCAATAAAACTGTAGTTTTTTAAAAAGAAGCACTCAGGGGGTGCCTGGGTGGCTCAGTCGGTTAAGCATCCCACTTTGGTTCAGGTCATGATCTTAAGGTTTGTGGGTTTGAGCCCCGCATCAGGCTCTGTGCTGACAGCTCGGAGACTGGAGCCTGCTTCAGATTCTGTGTCTCCTTCTCTCTCTGCCCCTCCCCAACTTGTGCTCTGTTTCTCTATGTCTATCAAAAAATAAATAAATGTAAAAAAAAAATTTAAAAAGAAGCACTCAACACAAAATAGATGCATGATAAATAATAGTTGCTGAAATTTAAAAGTCCTCAAAGTAAAAATACCAAATGAAATGATAGAAAGTATTATACCTCTTGCCACAATTTGCCAGAGAATGTTTTCCAACAGAACGGGAGTAAATTTTACTAACTGCCTCTCTTTATATGTCCTAGCCATCACAGGGTCTTTATCATTTCCCTAGTTTAAAAAATATGAATAATGTTCCTTTAATTCAGTTTTAGTTTTCATTGTATTAATGGGTACTAAGGCTGTGCGGTTTTGCCTGTGAAGACACCTTAGATCCTCAAAAGAGGTGACCACTTTCTCCCCTGTCTGGCCTGCATCTGTGCCCCTAAAAGAATGACCTTCCATTCCCACTGGCACTTAGGCTGGGAGGCCGCTGGGGGGTAAGGACAGCTCTGACCTTTCTCTAGGTATTCCATAACTTTTTGTTCCTGGGAGAAGTTGTACAGTGAAAGATGGAACAGTGTCGTGTGATAGACAAGGCCTGTCACCAACTAGGCACTGGTTTCAGCAAGTCATTGCGTTTTGGCATCCTCGGTTGTTAAATGAGTGGAGTGTGCACTAAGATGACTGCTATTTCCACTGGCTCTGGCATTCCGTGATTCTTAGCCCCTTTGAACTTCTTGTCTTGGTACTCTCGCATTTCTCATTTCTGGTGTAGGCTTTACTTAACCATTTATTTGCTGGTGCTGTTGCAGAGATGGAGGAAAGAGCCGCAGTGGGCCTGTGTTTGCTAAATGCTCAAACTAACGTGTTTCTTTATTTTCCAAAGCCGAACCTAGTGTTAATAAAACCTGGTCTTGGTTATGTTTCTAAGTAGAATAGTCACTGCTTTTTCATTAGTTGGATTATTGGCTCTTAGTTGTTTCTTTTATTTAAAAAAAATTTTTTAATGTTTATTTAATTTTGACAGAGCATGAGTTGGGGTGGGGAGCGGGGAGGCACAGAGAGAGAGGGAGACACAATCTGAAGCAGGCTCCAGGCTCTGAGCTGTCAGTACAGAGCCTGACACGGGGTTCAAACCCACAGAGGTTGGTTAGATCATGACCTGTGAGCCAAAGTCAGATGCTTAACCGACTGAGCCACCCAGGTGCCCCAGTTGTTTCTGTTACATGTATACTAACTTCTTCCTGATTATAAGTGTAATGCACTCTTATTTTTAAAAATTGAAGCCTTAAAAAAAAAATCCAAACATGAATATCTTTGAAACCTGAAAGACTCCCCATAATCCAAACCCCTGTTGATAATCACTAACAGCCATTTAGTATGTTTTTCATATTTGCTAGCCTGAAAGAGCTAAACAGGATTTCCAGATTTCTTTAATTTTCATGAGATTGAGCCTTTTTTCACATGTTCAGTGGCCATTTGTGTTTTTTCTTACATTAAAGTGTTCCTATTTTAGGCCATTTTTCTGTTGGGTTGTTCATGACATTCTTGTTGACTTCTAAGAACTCCTTGCATGAAAAGGAACTATACTCCTGCATGTATTGGAAATATTTTTCCTGCTTTGCTATTTCAGTTTCACTATGTAGTTTGTTTAGCTACCATAAGAAAGATTTAAAACTGTATGTAGTTATATTATCATTTTTTTTTCTCTTCATGTCTTCAGGATTTGGAGTTGTTCTTAGGATATTCATCGTATTTTCTTTCAACATTTATTGTTTTGCTTTGATAATTAAATATTTAAAACAGCTAAAATACATTCAGGTGTAAGAAATAAGGGCTAGTGGTTTTAAACGTATACTTCTCATCACCTGGCAGAAAGTGGCCATCTTGACTTTGGAGCTCAGTGACCTCAGCACCCACCAAATGAGGGCTTCAGGTAGGACACAGAACAACGTATTACAGGAGAGAGAGAGGGATTGTTCATTTGGTCATAGAAGGCTAAAATCATAATGGGGCTTATTGGGAGAACTGTCTGTTGAGGTGGACCCTTCGGTAGCATGGAGATGACAAAAAGAGGAAAAGAAAATGCCTTCATCAGTGGTGGTCCAGGCCATGAGCTAGAACTTGGGGGAGCCAGGCATGAGCATGTGGTGAACCTGTGGAAGATTTTTGAGCTGGGATGTGATTTGAGCAGAACTGCCCTTTAGAGAAAAGAATCTGGTACCAGTGTGGGAGTGGATGGTAGCGAGGATGCAGGGATCAGTTACAAGGCCAAGGCTTTAGGTTCGTTTGGGTTAGGAGATGGTATAAAACAGTTCCAGTTATAAGCAAGTAAGGAAGTCCACCAAGCAGAACGTATCACTGCAATGTGATTCCAGGCACATCGTTGATACTTTGTCAGGTATCAAAACCACAACTGGAAAGCTAGGATCAGATTATATGCAGAGCTCTAGATAGGCCACTGTAGGTGCAGTAAGGCACAGTCATAGGATTGGATTTGGGGACAGGACCTGAAGATGAGGAGCAAGAACAAGACAGACAATACTATAATAACTCAGGCCCTGTATAACCCATTAAGATGTGCACTTGAACATGGAGAAAGCAAATGGAGAACCAGACTCAGATTCCCACAAGGTTGGCTTGATGTTCTTCGTCATGCATTGAGCTAGAGGTCCTTAAGTTACCTTTAGCTTGGTCCCTTTAAGGAGAGAATTGATCCCATGCAGGCAGTGAGGCTTAGCCTGCAAGTGAGGTCACCTGTGATGACGTGAGTCTGAGCGGGACACAAGGAAGAAAATGATTACAGTCAGCTAGTCAAGGAAAGCAGTTTAATTGCCTCCCATGGGGAGTGACCCAGCTTTTCTTTGTAGCTTTAAAAATGAGCCCTTGGTAACGTTTCTATTTATTCTTTTTCCCTTTGGTGGTGGTCATGACCTGGCCCCTGCATTCTTGCATGTTGACAGAACTCCTATATACCTGCCGGATGATGAAAATTTGGCCTTTTAATTTTTGGGAAACACTTTTATACTCCAATATTTATATTGTTCAAATTGAGTTTAACCTTTCTGCCCTTTTTAACCTTGAACACAACTTCTGTGTGTTGTAACACCTCTTTACAGTTTTCAGGCTAACCTTGATTGAAAAGCTGTTAGAAAATCTTAAAGTCATGACACATGTAATACTCACCGTGACTCCATGGCTCTAAACATGGAGGTTATCTCCCTTTGGGGACACACACACATGTGCACAACTTAACATTTTGTTCTTCTTTCAGACATCAGGAAATCAGATGGAGTCAGGAGAATTTGATGTGGAAATAAGTAATGAAAAGGCTGCCATAGGAATGGCCCCCAATGGCTGGACATCCCGCATATTTAGGAACTCCACTCATAAAAGCCTTAGGAATTCACGAAAGTATCAGAATGGCCTTGATGTGGAAATCAAAGAACTCGTAAGTTGCTTTTCACTTAAATTAAATCTTTTGTGATATAGTTTGGCCGTTGAAATTCTTATCCTTGCAAGTATATTGCAGGCACAGATGATTCCTACTGTGAATTATACCCTTCCTGGAAAAAAGGAAATTGCAACTTTTAAATGTATTGGACAATGAGTAGAAATCAATTCCAATTAAAAGTGGACTTCTGGTAGATCCAGATACACAGTCTGTGTTTCGATGGTTAAAATTAAAAGTAGATACTCCATTCATCTTTGAGATCCAGAGATAAAGCTAGTCTAAAGTAAAAGGCTCCGATATTTGCATTCTGTTAAGGGACAATTACCTCTCATGGCCTGGGCTGAAAAAGCCAGAATAACATCCATCTAAATAAAGTAAGACTCTGCATTTTTCTTTGACATAAAAAAGCCTTAGTGGTGAGAAACCCAAGGCTAGTATGGCCATGGCTCTACAGTTCCCTTGGACTCAGGCTCCTTTCATCCTTATCTTCACTATCCTTGCCTGTGACTTGCACCCATGTGACCTAAAAGTGCCCCTGAAGCTCCAGCTGTAACATCTTTATTCCCAACAGCAGGAGGAAACAGAGATTTTCCACAAGTTCCATACAATGCTTTTATTTATGTCATTGGCTGTAACTTCATCCCACGGCCATACCTAGCTACAAGGGAGGGTAAGAAATTGGATCTTTTTACTGTATGCTATTACCACTCTGAATTGGATTGGAATTCTCTTACTAAAAGAAGGGGAGAATGTTCAGAAATAGCAAAAATTGTATGTTCTTTAACACTTCTCACCCAAAGACCTGTGATATCATTAATTCAAGTCAACAGAAACTTTTGTAATCGAGGGGAAATCCATTCCAAGAAAACATAGTTTCTTATTTCACGAGATTGTTTGAAGACACATTACTTGATAAAGGTTGAATTTATTTTTACTCTTGTCTTAGCCTTAAGAAACTAATCGTACTGAGAGTTCGTTGCATCTGTTTTTCTCTGCCCACAACATTACTTACTGCAGAAATTACAAGGGCTCCCTTAGAGGTCTTCATCTTGGTATATTTATGAAAAGGAGAGTAACAATCATACTATTGTGAATTTGCATTATCTGAAGTAATATAAATACCCCCCATCTTTTGGCTATGGAAGTCTCCAGTTTTTTCTCATTTATGTTAAGAGCTGTGCTGCTAAGTCTTTACAGTCTGGTATTTCAGAGGACCACTTGAAGGGAAATGCACTTCCCTTGAAGAACTGCACAGAGAAGAGAGGAAGGCAGAAAATGCCACAGTCAACAAATTGTCACAAGTACCATCAGAGAGGGTTTGACAGTGTGCCCAAGGAGAGGGAGGAATTAAGTGTGATGAGAGGGACCTGGGGACACCTGTTTGTGTGTGTTGTGTTGAAGAGCATTCTGAGTAAAAGCTCATTTATCAGGCTGGAGACCAGGTCTTAGAGATAATGCTAACTATTGGGGGGCGGGGGGGGGGGGGTAAAATAAAACAGAAAATGGGTGGCTTGAAAAATGAAAGCTGAGTAGAATCTACCCCTATGTTCTCTGTTTCATAGAGACCCAAACATGGGGCTCCGCAGTGGCTCAGTCAGTTAAGCATCCGACTTTAGCTCAGGTCATGATCTCACGGTTCATGGGTTCAAGCCCCATGTAAGGCGCTGTGCTGACAGCTCAGAGCCTGGAGCCTGCTTCAGATTCTCTCTCTCTCTCTCTCTCTCTCTCTCTCTCTGCCCTCCCCCACTTGCACTCTGTATCTCTCTCTCTCTCTCAAAAATAAACATTAAAACAACAAAACATAGAGTCCCAAACATGACCTATTTAAATGACCATAAGGCTATGGGATTCCATGTGCACCTTTTCTATCTAGTTTAATTTTACAGGATAATGTTCTGATTCCAAAAGTAGTTTATATGACCTAAATCCTTCATGTTTGAGCAGACCTTGAATTTGACATTTGCTGAGAATCTGATATGGGCCAAGCACTAGGATAGTTTCTAAGGATATAAAGACATAGTCTGCGGGTGGGTGGCTCAGTTGATTAAGTGGCAGACTTCAGCTCAGGTCATTATCTCATGGTTCATGGGTTCGAGTCCAGCCCCGAGCTCTTTGTGGACAGCTCACAGTCTGGAGCCTACTTCAGATTCTGTCTCCCTCTCTCTCTGCCGCTTCCCCACTCACAGTTTCTCTGTCTCTCAAAAAATGAATAAAAACGTTAAAAAAATTAAAAAAATAAAGACATAGTCTTCACCTTAAAAAAAAACACCCAACATATTAAAAAACAAGGCTTGGAAATAAATAAACGGGGGAAAAATGCAAAATAAGCTAAGCTTTGAAATAGGAGAAGCCAAGGAACAGTAATAAAAGAAAAGGGGCATAATTAATTTGGTTTTGTGAGTTAGGAACACGTCACGGAAAAAGGCAGCACTGGACAGGGTTCTGGGGGTGAGGAGACCAGGTCCAGGTTCATAATGGTATCCCACATTTATAAGGACATTTATCCATCTTTTCATGGGTATTATCTCATTTAACCCCAACATCATCCTTGTGTTGAGTTGGGACAAAATTCTAGAGCATTTTGTGCCCAGGTCCTGCCTCTCCTCCCTCTGCTGAGCTAGTCACATCATGAAGACTGCTTCTTGAGTGAACAGCTCTTACTTACCTTATGTAATCTGTGAACACTGTTAACATTTTATAACAGACCATCTTACTCTCTAGGAGACTGGTGTGGACTGGTTATTCTCAGCACCTAGTTTGGAAGTTCTTTGAGGACAATGCTGTGTCTTTGTCTACAAACTCTGGTGGTAACTGTTGTGTTATGACCAGTTTGTCCTGATACATAGATGTGTGTATGTGTGTGTGATAGGATGAAAATGTGCCACCAGTGTCTTTTCTGAAGATCTTGAAGCTGAATAAAACAGAATGGCCTTACTTCGTGGTGGGAATAGCATGTGCCATTGCCAATGGGGCCCTTCAGCCGGCATTTGCAATCATGTTCTCAGAAATGCTAGCGGTAAGTTTGAAACCATCATGTAGTAGTTTGAATTAAATGCATTCTCGGGGCACCTGGGTGCCTCAGTTAAGCGTCCAACTCTGTATTTTGGCTGAAGTCATGATCTCATGGTCTGTGAGTTCGAGCCCCACACGTTGATGGTGCAGAGCCTATTTGGAATTCTCTCTCTCTACCCTTTCCCCGCTTGCATGCTTTCTCTCTCTCTCAAAATAAGTAAGCTTGAAAAAAAATAAAAATTAATAAAAATTAAAAATCCGTTTTTGTGCTGACCTCCCCACTGGGTCCATTTTGGAGTAAAGCTTCCTCCATTTTGGAGTAAGCTGAAGTTTTTAATTCCCCTTTGAGGAAAGACGCAAGGCAAAAGAAAAGGTAGCCTTTCAAACGATTCCAAGTTATGATACTAATGAAATTGTAAGTTATAAAATCACTAACAGAGGCTTTTAATTAGCTCTTCATTGAGGTGAAGACGGTGCTCCCTTTCCCAGTTGAGGAGAGCAGGTGCAGGCTCCAGGAAGGCTGGGAGGAGGTGGAGAAGGACAGGCTCAAGTCCCAGCCCCCAGGGACCAAGCGCTGGGCACAGACCGGCCTCGCCATTTCCCGGCTGTGCATACATGGGCTGGGTGCTGCCCTTGTCGGTCCCCAGTTCCTTCATGTATAAAGTAATCCTGCCTCACAGGCTGGCTGAGGATGGAAAGAGATGCTACAGATAACTATAAGGGGAGTGTTGAAGAGTGTCTTCACTCAGAGTGAGTGAGTGCCTCAGAGTGAGTATTCAAAAACTAATAGCAAGTACATCATCGTTTTAGCAATCCTTCCCTGGCCTGAAGAGTCTAAGAAAACTCATAGTATCTAATCCAACTTCCTTGGGGAACATTTAGAGAAAGTTATCAGAAACATCTAAGGCTCCATTACACCCACCATTTATATTGTATAATCTTAGTCAACCCCTAACATTATTGCAGAGACTTTCTTGTTAAGATAAATTCTTCATCATGTTATAAGTTTATTGTACTTGTGACATGGGACATTGGTCTCCAATTAAGAGCACAAGCCAAAACAATAGTAAATTAGAAAGGACCCTTCAAATGTTTTAAAATTAGAAAATAAAGCAATCCCTAGCTCTCTTGCAACTCAAGAGCTGTGTAGACTGTATTTCTATTTTGGGGCCTCTCCTACATGCCAAATGCTGTCCTGGGCACCAGAGATAAAGCAGAAAATAAACCAAGCCCTGCCCTCGAACAATTTACTTTCTGTTGGGACAAACACAGAACACACAAACAAAACACAAACATGTAGCGTGTCAGGGGACAGCAAGTCTTTTAAAGGCAGGGCCTGGCAGCAGGGGGCTGGAGGTGGAGGTGCTGTTTGATGTTGATTGGTCAGGAGCAGGCAGAGCCCCTGTGGGGCAGGGGTGCAGGGCTGGGGCCAGGCAGGCACCAGTTGGGGCAGAGGGAACAGCAGTGCAGAGGAAGAGGAACAAACACCAAAATGTGCAACCACACACAATCCAGATGCAGTGTTTCTTCTCATGTTAATTTCCACGTGACCTTCAAGTTCTGGGAGATGGGAAGTAGCATCGTGGTCCCCAAGGGCCTGGGGAGTGGGTATGGTGGGGTTCCTGTTTCACGGGTGCAGAGTTGCAATCTGAGATGATGAAAAGTTCTGGAGATGGGTAGTGGTGAAGGTTGCACGACACGACACAGTGAATGTATCTTATGCCTCTGAATCGTACACTTAAAAATGGTTACGATGGCAAAGTTTTTGTTGTATGTATTTTACAATTTAAAATAAAACCCCACATGTTCAAAGCCCAGTTTTTAAACTGTAATGCTGAAGCCATTATTATGGGAAGAGTGAAGAGAATCATGTAATCCAAGTGGGCATTTTAAATGTTCTTTTGTAGGTTTTTGGACCAGGGGATGATGAAGTAAAGCAGTGGAAATGCAACATGTTCTCGTTGCTTTTTTTAGGTCTGGGAATTATTTCTTTTTTTACTTTCTTCCTTCAGGTAGGTACCTATGATTTCATCTTCTCGTAAGTCTACCTTCTATTAGAGAATATAATCTATTAGGTTTCATTATCTATTAATATACATTAATTATCAATTAAAACCTAATGGAACTTTTGAATCTTAAATTGAAATGAATTGCAAGCATAGTCTTTGCAGCTCTTTCAGAGGGCAGTGTCCTGAGCAGAAGGAATAGAGACTTTGCTATGTTCTAAATTATATTATGTCCCAGGTTTGCCCACAGCAGACATTCATTACAAAGGAAAAAAGAGACTTGAATTCATAAGAGAACATAAGTACCAGTTAAACTAATTATAAACTAGAAAAAAAATCAGTACACCAGTATATTCTCTTTTTATTACTTTTGGTACCGTTTCAAGCAACTTCTCTGATCTTTTCCTCCTTAACAGATGAACTCTGTGTAAGAACATCTATAATACTGCATTTATATATTGTAAACCTGGGCAAAATGAACTAAAAAGCCTGTTCTGTTTGTACTTTTCTACCCAGATTTACTAAATTTCTTTTGTCTCTGTAACTCAGCACCACACAGGCCTTTCCAATACAATCCAGTAAGTCAGCAAAATGAGGTCTCCTAGTCTTGTCCACTATGCTTGTCTTCTGTCTTGTTGAGCCAATGGTAAAAGTAAGCCAAGCTTTTTATTTGGAAATCATTGCCTTACTGGTAGCAACACAGTGATGCAATCCAGCCCCAGGCCTGGTGTGTTAGGGAGTGGGGATAGTTTTAGAAATGTATTTTATATATTGTGGGAACAGTGGGATGACGAATAGAACTGCAGTGCCCACATTGGCCTTGAGCGCTGTGCCGGCCGAGGAAGGAGGAGACCGCAGTAGCCCGGGCTTGGACTCCTGGGGCAGACTCATCCCCAGGTACTGATCACCTACTCTCCTGGCTTAATAAAGACTCCTGATGTGTCCTCCCAGAGCATTCTCTGCACACCTACACCAAAGCTCTGTGTGCCTGGAGGTCTCACCCAGCCCAGCGGTGGACATCTATGCTGCTCTTCCATTTGAACATGGCATAATTGAGAGAGAAATTTTCTGGCAAGGCCGCTTGAGGAGGAAGAATAGCCTAATTGTTCCCCCAATCTGAGAACAGGTGGAGCTGTGACAGAGAACCAGCAAACTCGTGTGGAACTTGATAGTACAGACCTCCTCCTTCCCTCTACACTACACAAGACAGAATGTGTTCCTGCATGGAGTTTTGTTACTTGTGCTTCCGGCGGTTTAAAGTATCAGGAACATGCCAAAAGTTGTAATTCTATACGATACGGTGCTTACTGAGATGCCCTTGAAAGTTGGGGAAAGGAAATACGTTTAGAATGTTTCAGAAGCCAGGCGTGTCTGCGTGGCTCAGTCGGTTAAGCATCTGACTATTGATTCCAGCTCAGGCCACGATCTCACAGTTTATGGGTTCCAGTCCCATGTCGGACTCCATACTGACAGTGCGGAACCTGCTTGGGATTCTCTCTCTCTCCCTCTCTGCCACTCCCCTGCTCACATGCTTGCGTGCTTTCTCTCTTTCAAAAATAAATTATTTAAAAAAATTTTTTAAAAGAATGTTTCAGAAGCCATAACTGGACATTTGTAAGGTTTTTGGTGTCAGGATTCTTTTGTATGCTAATGATTGGGCAAGTACATGAATTTGAAATTTGGACTTGGAATTAGTGTTTGGTCATAGACTTTTGTTACCTGAATAGTGGACTAATGTATGTGTAATGTAAAAACTAATATGAGTATACCCACTTGGGTCAAATACTACCGATGATCAAAAGCGACAACAGCTTTTTTTTTTTTTTTTTTAACCAGGGCTTCACTTTGGGGAAAGCTGGTGAGATCCTCACCACAAGGCTTCGGTTAATGGCTTTTAAAGCAATGCTAAGACAGGTAGGTGTGTGCACTGGAGAATGCCTTCTGCTCAGATTTCTTAAATTCACAGCCTCTTTCTGTCGTTTGGGTGTGTGTAGTTCATGACCATGCCCACCTACCCCATCCATGCTTTCTTGCAGGGACTGGGCAGGGCCCTACCAGTTGTCCTGGTCTTTCAATATCCAAAGACTTTTCAGGAATTTCATGGGAGTGCGCTTAATTTAGGTAGCTTTTTGAGCTTATTTTGTAACTATCTCTATCCATATGGATACTGTCATTTTTAAGGACCTGTATCTCTTCTCTGGATTCTATGCAGGCCCAAGCTAGGCATCTGAGACCCCAAGATATCTTGAAACAAAGGAGAAGGTGGTTAGTAGGATTCATGTGCCACAACTGACTGTGCTAACTATACATTTTCCCAAATGTTGGTAACTGAGTTTCGGTTTTGTCTTACTTGAGCTCTGTTTTCATATTAATTCACGTGTTGATTCACTCAGTCATTACCAACTATGGGCCCCTGTGCTGTTAGCCAGGACTGTAAAATGCATTATGTGCCCTCTTGAGAAGTCCACAGTCTAGTGCAGGACATATGGGGAAATGTGCTTATATGAATTCTCTGTTTTTATAGAGGAGGCTTAAGAGAGAGGGCCAGAATATTATCCATGCTCACGGATTATATCCATGCTCACAAAAAAGCCCATAGCAGGTATCCTATTTAGAGCAGGTCTGAGTTGAGAAACGTTTTTTACAGTATCTTTTCAGTGTTGCTATGTGGGGAAGATGATTTGCTGTGAAACTCACATGCTATGGATGAGTGTAGGCTGCGGTTAAAATCTTATCTAACATACACTTTTTCAGTTCTTGGTTAAAGAAACCAAAAGAAACAAAACATGGTGAGGAAGCAGGGCTGATTTTCTCCTGCTTAGGAGTTACAGGAGCTGTGTTGAACACCACTCCATCCCGTCTATGCAGTGCATCACCTCAGCAGGGAGGAGGTGTCTGCAGTGCATGGGGTAAGGATGGGGTGGTGAAATATGCCCACCTGTGCCCACCCCCTCAGGTGCAGCTGATGGGGAACACAGCTGCAGCTAGAGCAAACCCTACCCCACTCCAAGCCCCCAGATCAGCTGTGGTCTCCTGGCCACAGCAGGGCAGCCTGGAGCAGGGGTCCTAATGGACCCCAAGGGTGCGTGTTCCTGTCAGGGACCGCAGCTCCGCACTGCATGTCCACTCTCCCCTGACTCCGGGGCCACATTAGGTATGGGTATTTCCAGCATTGAAGGTTTTGGAGGTTTCATCTACTTTTCTTGGCTCATTTTAATTTGGAACTAATTTAAAGGTGTGCTTTGTGCCACAGGACATGAGCTGGTTTGATGATCATAAAAACAGTACCGGTGCCCTTTCTACAAGACTTGCAACTGATGCCTCCCAGGTCCAAGGAGTATGTAGACTGCATTCTACTCTTTTTCTTTAATGTGGTTTTGAATAAAAATATGGCACAGCTGCATCGGTGATGCAGCTGGAAATAACAGAAAACTCAAACCTAAACAATAAAGAGGAAAGTTGGACTTCAGGGTTGATTGATTCATTGACTCAAAACCGTCATGAAGGACACATGAGCCCTCTGTGTGTATGTGTGTGTAGTTCTGTGTGTGTGTGTGCGCCCTCTGTGTTGTATGTTCTGTGTGTGTGTGCCCTCTGTATGTGTGTGGTTTTGTGTGTGGCTCTGTGTGTGTGACTCTGAGTGGCTTTCAGTCCTCCAAGATGGCTTTATCCTAACGCTCCTTTCCTCGTGGTGGTAAGATGGTTAACAGTGACAAACAGGAGGGTCCAGTGAGAGAGCGCCCACCTGTACCTCAACCACCAAACAACCACCTTCCCTTAAATCTAATTAAGGCTAATTTGGGTTATCTGCCCAACCCTTAGCGATAACTGTCTCTGGGGACGACCGCATCTCCTTGGCGTAGGTCCCTACCCTTGGAGCTGAGGGCTTTTTCTTTGAAGCTTCCTGCTCCTACACAATGCAGAAGCAGTGGGAGAGCCACCTGCCACGTCCCGAACACCAGCCCTCCTTTTCTGAGCCTACACACAGTAATTCATCTCGATGTATGCTTTCTGGTGGGTAGTCTGTTAGGACACGTACACTTCATAACAGATGGTTTCTTGAGGTATATAAATTCCCCTCTTACACATTTGCAGCAAAGGGTTCTCCAAATGACCAGAGTACGCTGGGGTTTTCTCTCTAAATGTTGCTTTTGTGCAAGAGTGCCTATGCCTCACATCCTATCCCCAGGGCAGAGCAGCTGATGGCCTGGTTCTGTAAGGCTGAATCCAGGTGGGAAGGACAGGAATGAGAATTGAGGGACATGAGCAAAAAAAAGAACTGCAGAACCTCATGAGTTAGGCACAGGTGTTGTGGGTTTATTGCAATGAAAGGGGGCAAATGTAAGCCAGACCCACAACCCTCTTCTCATTCTGAACTGGAAGCCTGCGGGATTTGCAGCTTAAATCACAGCTCCCTCTTTTCTTTTGCTCTTCCAGGCCACAGGGACCAGACTGGCTTTAATCGCACAGAATGCAGCTAACCTTGGAACTGGTATCATCATATCGTTTATCTACGGTTGGCAATTGACCCTTTTGCTATTATCAGTTGTTCCAATTATTGCTTTATCAGGAATCGTTGAAATGAAAATGTTGGCCGGAAATGCCAAAAGAGATAAAAAAGAACTGGAAACTGCTGGAAAGGTGGGTCAAATAAGGCTTCAGTTAGTGTAAGTATTGTTTTTA